>NC_084549.2:69655000-69722500 GCF_033978685.3 Nerophis lumbriciformis | reverse complement strand
GACACTGTGGTAAAAATTGGAATTGCCACAAAACACATTTTAAGGTATTCAACACTCAAATGGATGAAGTGGATATGTGAAATTGTTCACGTTTTATGTGTCAGGTGAACCACAATGGAGGGGGAAATATGAATCCCCTAGTGTTAGCATAGTATTTATGTCTTGTGGCGACCGGAGCTTGCATTGGAAACACAGTAATGTTAAACACCAGTGCTGTAAAATGATTCATTTTGAAAATCAATTTAATCAGACTTTTACTGTAATGAATTAGGATTAAACACAATTTAAAAAAAATAAAATAAATAGGCAAGGCAAGTTTATTATTATTATTATTATTATTATTATTATTATTATTATTATTCAAAGTGCTTTACAGAGACTTACAAGAAGGGAAAAATACAAAAATGATCATAAAAATAATCCTACTTCAAGTGTAAATCTTAAAATATAATCATCATTGTGGAGGGGGGCGTGGTCTGCGGGCCTGCCACGGAGCGGGGTGTGTAAGGACCGTCCTCGAAGCCAGCGGCAGGTGAGTGGATTGCCCAGCTGGGGCTGGTTATCTAATCTCCTGTCGCCTTTATTAGCAGCAGCCGGTACGAGACACGATTGTTGGAGTTGGAGCGAGAGAGAGAGAGACACACGCTAGAGAGCAGAACCGAGCAGCAAGAGAGACTGGGCCTGAAAAGTCGAGTGCGTTTGCTGAAGAAGTGGACTCAATAAAACATTGTTGAATCCTGAATACCGGGCTCTCGTGCCAGTGTGTGGTGGTCAGGAGAACCCACTAGAGGGCAACCTCTACAATCATAAAAAAAAAAAATCAGTAAAACGGCCGGTCAAACAAAACAGAAGACATCGTCATAGCTCTACAATCAGCTAAACGGACTCAATAACTGCACAGTGACGTTATATGTGAATTTCCTGAGGAATGTTTTAAACCAAAATAATCCAAAAAGAATGCTATTGTTTACAGACACTTGTAAACGTGTTGGCATATTAGCTAATGCTAACGACGCTAGCTTGATTACATTACGATAGCACGTACAAATATGCACGAAAACACTCTTACAGACATCACACATGGGACGGTTTAGTAAGTCAAAAGAGTTGTAGTTATATTGTAAAACTTAACATATGTTGCCTGGAGTGACGAATGAAGAATCCAAATGAGTAGGAACGCTTTGGACGGCACTTCTACTTCCGGTCGAAAGGCACTGCAGCACCTGCAGTGAGCAAACTCGTTCAAAAGATGGCGCCATAGCACTTTTTTTTTTCCATTGTATTTGGATGTTGTTGTTTTTAAACCATTTGTATTATGACTGTCAAGCAAAGAATTATCCAAAAAGCGTCCCAAAAAAATTAATATCGGCTTATAGTCCGGAATTTACAGGATATTGCGAGAATTGGTTGCTTTTAAGAATCGTGTTGAATCGAGAATCAATGTTGAATAGAAGAATCGTAATCGAATCATGACTTGTCAGATTGGCATCCGGTTAGCTTGGGTCGGCCCAGTCCGGCAACACTAAAAAACAACCCATCCATCCATCCATCTTCTTCCGCTTATCCGAGGTCGGGTCGCGGGGGCAGCAGCCTAAACAGAGAAGCCCAGACTTCCCTCTCCCCAGCCATCCCGAGGCGTTCCCAGGCCAGCCGGGAGACATAGTCTTGCCAACGTGTCCTGGCTCTTCCCCGTGGCCTCCTACCGGTCGGACGTGCCCGAAACATCTCCCTAGGGAGGCGTTCGGGTGGCATCCTGACCAGATGCCCGAACCACCTCATCTGGCTCTTCTCCATGTGGAGGGCAGGGAGTTTAAACCTGTTATGTACAGGAGGAGTAGACGGCACAGACCACAAGGGGGCGTAGTTAAGCTCTAGATTTATTTATATACATACAATATATACATATAAATAATCCATCCATCCATCCATTTTCTTCCGCTTATCCGAGGTCGGGTCGCAGCCTAAGCAGAGAAGCCCAGACTTCCTTCTCCCCAGCCACTTCGTCCAGCTCCTCCCGGGGGATCCCGAGGCGTTCCCAGGCCAGCCGGGAGACATAGTCTTCCCAACGTGTCCTGGGTCTTCCCCGTGGCTTCCTACCGGTCGGACGTGCCCTAAACAACTCCCTAGGGAGGTGTTCGGGTGGCATCCTGACCAGATGCCCGAACCACCTCATCTGGCTCCTCTCCATGTGGAGGAGCAGGGACTTTACTTTGAGCTCCCCCCGGATAACAGAGCTTCTCACCCTATCTCTAAGGGAGAGACCCGCCACCCGGCGGAGGAAGCTCATTTCGGCCGCTTGTACCCGTGAGGAGAAACGTGGAGATCTGTACCCTTGTACAGTGTCATCACGCTCTGGCGAAAGATTGTATTTTTATTTGGACTTTCCCTGTTTACATAACAACAGCTGTTTTTAAAGGAATGGGGGTATGTAAACAGCCATTGTTTTCGGCCACATTAACACAAAAGAAAAAGATGCCTCGGGCTTGGACTGGTCCTGGATCGAGCTTGGGCAGGTCTTGGATCAAAATAGATAACTCCTCCCATCGTACACAGCGGAATTTTCCCAGCCTTTGGCTTGGTGCAACAAAGACAGCCTCTGTTCACTGGGAACTCAGGGAACGGAAAATTGTTTGATCATTTACAAAAACAAATTCTGACACTCATTTCGGCCGCTTGTACCCGTGATCTTGTCCTTTAGGTCATAACCCAAAGCTCATGACCATAGGTAAGGATGGGAATGTAGATCGACCGGTAAATTGAGAGCTTTGCCTTCCGGCTCAGCTCCTTCTTCACCACAACGGATCGATACAGCGTCCGCATTACTGAAGACGCCGCACCGATCCGCCTGTCGATCTCACGATCCACTCGTGAACAAGACTCCGAGGTATTTGAACTCCTCCACTTGGGGCAGTGTCTCCTCCCCAACCCGGAGATGGCACTCCACCCTTTTCCGGGCGAGAACCATGGACTCGGACTTGGAGGTGCTGATTCCCATCCCAGTCGCTTCACACTCGGCTGCGAACCGATCCAGTGAGAGCTGAAGACCCTGGCCAGATGAAGCCATCAGGACCACATCATCTGCAAAAAGCAGAGATCTAATCCTGCAGCCACCAAACCGGATCCCCTCAACGCCTTGACTGCGCCTAGAAATTCTGTCTTTGAAAGTTATGAACAGAATCGGTGACAAAAAAAACACCCAAATGCATCAAATTAGAAGAGTGTTCCAAGTGTGAGGCGGTGCACCAAAAGACATCGGGGGAGGTGAAGCATTTTGAGAAAATTATAAAGAAAAACATATTTTTCAAGCCTGCCAAGCCAACCTCTGTTTTGTCAAAGGCAAAATAAATAGTTGTTGGGGTTTTTTTTTTTTTACTTCCTACAGCGAGCAAGTAAACAGAGTTCAGGGTGATTAGAAAGCTCCCCCCCCCAAAAAATATGCTGTAGAAAATCAGTTTTTCTTGTTGAAAGGGAGGCCCCGACTGCATTAGATTCTCTGAGGGGAGTCGCACTTTGCCACGCTTTCAAAGCCTCCTTCATGGCAGTGGATAGATGGATACTTTTTGTCGTGTCTGTGTGATCATGTTTTGTTTTAGTCATGTTCGGTTTTGTTTTTGGACTTTTTGTGCACCTTTGTTTTGTTTTGGACATCTGGGATCTGTCCGTAAGGGGAGGCTTCTGTCATGTCTGTGTGATCATGTTTTGTTTTAGTCATGTTCGGTTTTGTTTTTGGACTTTTTGTGCACTTTTGTTTTGTTTTGTCACCATAGCAACCATTAGTTTTCACCTGTCACGTCACGCACCTGTTTCACGTTTTGAGTCACGCACCTGCTTTCACTAATCATGTCTATAGTATTTAAGTTCATTGTTTTCAGTTTGTCGTTCTGGCGACATCTCACATTTATGCTCTGCACATTCCTGACACTTGTTTTCATGTCCATCCTTCATGCTGCTATTTTTGTCCAAGCCAAGTAAGTTTTTGTTTATTAATGCTATAGTCTTTTGGTTTCATAGTTTGTTCTCCGCCACTGTGCGCGCTTTTTTTTGATATATTAAATAAATCATGTACTTTCCATGGTTCTCGCCCGGAAAAGGGTGGAGTGCCATCTCCGGGTTGGGGAGGAGATCTTGCCCCAAGTGGAGGAGTTCAAGTACCTCGGAGTCTTGTTCACGAGTGGGGGAAGAGTGGATCGTGAGATCGACAGGCGGATCGGTGCGGCGTCTTCAGTAATGCGGACACTGTATCGATCCGTTGTAGTGAAGAAGGAGCTGAGCCGGAAGGCAAAGCTCTCGATTTACCGGTCGATCTACGTTCCCATCCTCACCTATGGACATGAGCTTTGGGTCATGACCGAAAGGACAAGATCACGGGTACAAGCGGCCGAAATGAGTTTCCTCCGCCGAGTGGCGGGTCTCTCCCTTAGAGATAGGGTGAGAAGCTCTGTCATTCGGGGGGAGCTCAAAGTAAAGCCGCTGCTCCTCCACATCGAGAGGAGCCAGATGAGGTGGTTCGGGCATCTGGTCAGGATGCCACCCGAACGCCTCCCTAGGGAGGTGTTTCGGGCACGTCCGACCGGTAGGAGGCCACGGGGAAGACCCAGGACACGCTGGGAAGACTATCTCTCCCGGCTGGCCTGGGAACGCCTCGGGATCCCCCGGGAGGAGCTGGACGAAGTGCCTGGGGAGAGGGAAGTCTGGGCTTCCCTGCTTAAGCTGCTTCCCCCGCGACCCGACCTCGGATAAGCGGAAGAAGATGGATGGATGGATGGATGGATGTACTTACATTCCCGTCTCGCCCGAGCCAACTTTCCGTTGCCTTCTAGAAAAACTAAACCCCAGGACCAAGTCATGACATCAATGAAAACAATGAACTTAAATACTATAGACATGATTAGTGAAGGCAGGTGCGTGACTCAAATCGTGAAACAGGTGCGTGACGTGACAGGTGAAAACTAATGGTTGCTATGGTGACAAAACAAAACAAAAGTGCACAAAAAGTCCAAAAACAAAACCGAACATGACTAAAACAAAACATGATCACACAGACATGACAGAAAACCCCCCTTACGGACAGATCCCAGATGTCCAAAACAAAACAAAAGTGCACAAAAAGTCCAAAAACAAAACCGAACATGACTAAAACAAAACATGATCACACAGACATGACACTTTTCCAATCCCCCCCCAGGGGGAAATGGTGTGTCTGGCAGCACATAAAGAAAATCACAAACAATACACACCATGAGCTTAGCCACAGTATGTTTAAGAAAATAACGAGTTAACTCATGTGATTCATCACAGAAAATGGTCGCATTAATCATGTATGCATGCAGATTAATCAAACCAAGACCGTCGCCTGAAACCCGGAAGTGCCTCAAGGTCACGTGATTGCATCGTACAAAGTTTGCATACTTGCTGAAGATAAACAAAATTATCAAACTTCCATCTTCTGTTGACTGATGCCTAGTTTGCAGAGTCCATCCATCCATCCATCTTCCTCCGCTTATCCGAGGTCGGGTCGCAGGGGCAGCAGCCTAAGCAGGGAAGCCCAGACTTCCCTTTCCCCAGCCACTTCGTCCAGCTCTTCCTGTGGGACCCTGAGGCGTTCCCAGGCCAGCCGGGAGACATAGTCTTCCCAATGTGTCCTGGGTCTTCCCAATGTGTCCTGGGTCTTCCCCGCGGCCTCCTACCGGTCGGACGTGCCCTAAACACCTCCCTAGGGAGGCGTTCAGGTGGCATCCTGACCAGATGCCCGAACCACCTCATCTGGCTACTCTCGATGTGGAGGAGCAGCGGCTTTACTTTGAGCTCCCCCCGGATGGCAGAGCTTCTCACCCTATCTCTAAGGGAGAGACCCGCCACCCGGCGGAGGAAGCTCATTTCGGCCGCTTGTACCCGTGAGGAGAAACGTGGAGATCTGTACCCTTGTACAGTGTCATCACGCTCTGGCGAAAGATTGTACGCCACCTCTTTTTATTTGGACTTTCCCTGTTTACATAACAACAGCTGTTTATAAAGGAATGGGGGTATGTAAACAGCCATTGTTTTCGGCCACATTAACACAAAAGAAAAAGATGCCTCGGGCTTGGACTGGTCCTGGATCGAGCTTGGGCAGGTCTTGGATCAAAATAGATAACCCCTCCCGTCTCTTCCCATCGTACACAGCGGAATTTTCCAAGCCTTTGGCTTGGTGCAACAAAGACAGCCTCTGTTCACTGGGAACTCAGGGAACGGAAAATTGTTTGATCATTTACAAACAATTTTTCTGACACTCATTTCGGCCGCTTGTACCCGTGATCTTGTCCTTTCGGTCATAACCCAAAGCTCATGACCATAGGTGAGGATGGGAACGTAGATCGACCGGTAAATTGAGAGCTTTGCCTTCCGGCTCAGCTCCTTCTTCACCACAACGGATCGATACAGCGTCCGCATTACTGAAGACGCCGCACCGATCTCACCATCTACTCTTCCCTCACTCGTGAACAAGACTCCGAGGTACTTGAACTCCTCCACTTGGTTTGCAGAGTGCCAGGCTATATTTCAAGATGTGTAGCGAAACCTCCTTAAAAAAAAAAAAACACCCCCCCCCCCAAAAAATAACTTTTAAGCCTGTCATAAACAGGCTCCTGAGTCACATATACCCACTGCTGTTCCAACTTCTTGGAAAGGTCAATTCAAAGTCAATAAATGTGCGCATTAAAAATGATCATGCACGTCACGCATTTATACGGTGCTCAAAGAGTTTATATTCACAGTACCTCCCTGACAGGATTGCATCCACCAGTAGGACACGGAGCCAGGGAATGAATTTAGAGGCTCCTAATAGATATAAAGGTGTCTGCAGAATCAATATCTCCCAGCTACCATGAGAGCACAAGTACATTTCTCTCTCTCTCTCTCTCTCCGGGACTCACTGTCTCTATTACTTTCTCACATTATTTAATTCTCCCACTCGTCTCCGAGTCTCATTAAGACTGCTGCTGTGCCGGCCGGATCTTTTTCTAGCGGCACCCCCCCGACTCTGTGTGCCGCCACTCCCTCCCCCCTCCGCACCTCTCATAAACAATGTGTCGGACGTGCACAGTGGACGGGTTGCAAGTGGGTGAGCGCGAGGCATCCAATTAAAAGCACAATGCATTATCACTTTCTCCCACACTCCCCCTACGTATGCCCCCTTTTCTCCTCTCACCGCTGTCTTCTGAAGCTCTTTTTTGGATTACATAACAGCTCGGTGTCAAAACAGCCGGCCTGTGGAGGACAAGTTAAAGGGAGGGAGGGGGTTGATGCAGACCGCCGACTGGACTCTCCCTCGCAGCTTTGGTCCTACCCCCCCACCCCCAGCCTCCCCTCATCATCCAGCCCTCCATCCTCGTGCACACACCCACCAGCCCGCCCCTCTCCCTGCCTTTCCCGGCGCACACACAATCATGAACGCACGGGGATTGCAGCAGCCGCCTCGGCGCCGCGAGATGGAGATCCCCGCCGTGAGCGCGAGGCACGATGTCGAGTGAGTGTCGGCGTCGCCGCGCGGAGGGGAGAGCGTAGAAGCTACCGAGGGGCAATGTCTTCCCGCCTCGCGCGCCCCCGCCGTCGAAAATATTTGACCGGATGTGCCACAACTGCTCCAGCTGTCAGTGCGCCGGTTGCCTCTCTCTCAGCCGGACACAACCCCGGCGCCCGGCGACCGCGCGGATGGACACCCGGCACACGGGGGGCCGGCGCTCCCTTGTCCTTTGCACCTCTGGTCAGCGTCTCGAGGTAAGAGTTGTGGACCCTCCCCGAGTTGGAAGAACTTATGAAATATCGGCTTCGATTGCACGTTTTCTGATGACACGGCGCCGTTTAATCCCATAGTCAAGAATGCTGCACCTGTGGGAGGTCAGGAATATTGATGAGCGTTCATTAGCGACGGGTATTAATTGACCGCCGTTTATGAGTGAGGTGATCCTCAAGGGACTCTCGCATGACTGATTATGGGGTACCGCGTCAATACATACAAATATGCACTATTTTGTGCCTCCTATCCGCTCTGTCGTCTTCTTACCTGAAATGATGGGAGACAAGGGGCGGGGTAGTGGGGTTGGGGGGGGGTTGGGCCTTTTAAGGTGCCAAACGCACTTGCCGAGCTCAGCGTTTTCTCGTACACTTGTTACATAAATCCAGATACGCATCACACTCCATCATCAGGTTGGCTGGCGTGCTCAAAGCCCGGCCCCCGCGCGGCTCGACGGATTCATCAGGGTGATGCACGGCGCCGGCTGCGAACGTACAGTCGGGAATTTTTTTTTAAAGACATCCACGAAATTAGGAGAGTGCATTTCGTCCCCAGAACGTTCTCCTCTCGCTCGCTCACCCTCCCTGACCTTGGTTTTTTTTTGTCCCCCCCCCAAAGGGTATTTTCTCTCTGGCACTAAATCACCCAAAGGCAATGGGATGTAGCAAACTTTCACAGTCCGTTGAGTAAGGTACCAAAAAAAAAAAAAAAAAAAGAATAGGTACCACTACCTGGAATAGGTCAAGTACAGGGGTCGGCAACACAACATGTAGAAAGAGCCATATTGGACCAAAAATACAAGAAACAAAACTGTCTGGAGCAGCAAAAAGTAAAAAAAAGCCTTATATAAGTGTTATAATGAAGGCAACACATGATGCATCTATATTAGCCTACTATCAAAATGACTTTAAAAGTCTTATATAAGTGTTATAATGAAGGCAACACAAGATGTGCCTATATTGGCCTACTATCAAAATGACTTTAAAAGTCTTATATAAGTGTTATAATGAAGGCAACACAAAATGGGTCTATATTAGCCTACTATCAAAATGACTTTAAAAGTCTCATATAAGTGTTATAATGAAGGCAACACAAGATGTGTCTATATTAGTTATATTAGCCTACTATCAAAATGACTTTAAAAGTCTTATATAAGTGTTATAATGAAGGCAAAACATGATGCGTCTCTATTAGCCTACTATCAAAATTACTTTAAAAGTCTTATATAAGTGTTATAATGAAGGCAACACATGGTGCGTCTATATTAGCCTACTATCAAAATGACTTTAAAAGTATTATACACGTGTTATAATGAAGGCAACACAAGATGTGCCTGTATTGGCCTACTATGAAAATGACTTTAAAAGTCTTATATAAGTGTTATAATGAAGGCAACACAAGATGTGTCTATATTAGCCTACTATCAAAATTACTTTAAAAGTCTTATATAAGTGTTATAATGAAGGCAACACATGGTGCGTCTATATTAGCCTACTATCAAAATGGCTTTAAAAGTATTATACACGTGTTATAATAAGGGCAACACAAGATGTGCCTATATTGGCCTACTATCAAAATGACTTTAAAAGTCTCATATAAGTGTTATAATGAAGGCAACACAAGATGTGCCTATATTAGCCTACTATCAAAATGACTTTAAAAGTCTTAAATAAGGGTTGTAATGAAGGCAACACAAGATGTGTCTGTTAGTTATATTAGCCTACTATCAAAATGACTTTAAAAGTCTTATATAAGTGTTATAATGAAGGCAACACATTGTGCGTCTATATAAGCCTACTATCTAAATGACTTTAAAAGTATTATACACGTGTTGTAATGAAGGAAACACAAGATGTGCCTATATTGGCCTACTATCAAAATGACTTTAAAAGTCTTATATAAGTGTTGTAATGAAGGCAACACAAGATGTGTCTGTTAGTTATATTAGCCTACTATCAAAATGACTTTAAAAGTCTTATATAAGTGTTATAATGAAGGCAACACATGGTGCGTCTATATTAGCCTACTATCAAAATGACTTTAAAAGTATTATACACGTGTTATAATGAAGGAAACACAAGATGTGCCTATATTGGCCTACTATCAAAATGACTTTAAAAGTCTTATATAAGTGTTGTAATGAAGGCAACACAAGATGTGTCTGTTAGTTATATTAGCCTACTATCAAAATGACTTTAAAAGTCTTATATAAGTGTTATAATGAAGGCAACACATGGTGCGTCTATATTAGCCTACTATCAAAATGACTTTAAAAGTATTATACACGTGTTATAATGAAGGAAACACAAGATGTGCCTATATTGGCCTACTATCAAAATGACTTTAAAAGTATTATATAAGTGTTATAATGAAGGCAACACAAGATGTGCCTATATTGGCCTACTATCAAAATTACTTTAAAAGTCTTATATAAGTGTTATAATGAAGGCAACACATGGTGTGTCTATATTAGCCTACTATCAAAATGACTTTAAAAGTCTCATATAAGGGTTGTAATGAAGGCAACACAAGATGTGTCTGTTAGTTATATTAGCCTACTATCAAAATGACTTTAAAAGTCTTATATAAGTGTTATAATGAAGGCAACACATTGTGCGTCTATATTAGCCTACTATCTAAATGACTTTAAAAGTATTATACACGTGTTGTAATGAAGGAAACACAAGATGTGCCTATATTGGCCTACTATCAAAATGACTTTAAAAGTCTCATATAAGTGTTATAATGAAGGCAACACAAGATGTGTCTATATTAGTTGTATTAGCCTACTATCAAAAGGACTTTAAAAGCCTTATATAAGTGTTATAATAAAGGCAACACATGATGCGTCTATATTAGCCTACTATCAAAATTACTTTAGAAGTCTTATATAAGTGTTATAATGAAGGCAACACATGGTGCGTCTATATTAGCCTACTATCAAAATGACTTTAAAAGTAATATACATGTGTTATAATGAAGGCAACACAAGATGTGTCTATATTAGTTATATTAGCCTACTATCAAAATGACTTTAAAAGTCTGATATAAGTGTTATAATGAAGGCAACACAAGATGCGTCTATATTAGCCTACTATCAAAATGACTTTAAAAGTCTTATATAAGTGTTATAAGGAAGGCAACACATGATGTAAGTGTCTACATTAGCTATATTAGCCTACTATCAAAATGACTTTAAAAGTGTTATAATGAAGGCAACCCAAAATGGGTCTATATTGGCCTACTATCAAAATGACTTTAAAAGTCTTATATAAGTGTTATAATGAAGGCAACACATGATGTAAGTGTCTATATTAGTTGTATTAGCCTACTATCAAAATGACTTTAAAAGTCTTATATAAGTGTTATAATAAAGGCAACACATGATGTAAGTGTCTATATTAGTTGTATTAGCCTACTATCAAAATGACTTTAAAAGTCTTATATAAGTGTTATAATGATGGCAACACATGATGTAAGTGTATATATTAGTTATATTGGCCTACTATCAAAATGACTTTAAAAGTCTTATATAAGTGTTATAATGAAGGCAACACATGATGTAAGTGTCTCAGAGGGTGGGATAACTCCTGGAAATGACTGTCTTAGAATGGCCAAAGGTATAGATGTGTGTGTCCAAGTTAAAGGAAAAGACAGACTGTCTTCTTCCAATGGATTTATTACAATCGTTTGCTGTGGTCTGGAACAATATGGCGCACAAACAACTATCAGAAATGCAGCCAATATGACAGACAGATAATATGAATAATATCAATTAAATACACAGAGGACATAAGTAAAGGAAATTAAATGAACTCAAAATATACCTACAAACGAGGCATAATACATACAGCTAGCCTACATAGCATCGATTATTAGCACTCCACGCAAGTCGACAACAACAACAAAGTTCACCCTTTGTGCATTCGCGCACAGCATAAAACGTTTGGTGGACAAAATGAGACAAAGAAGGAGCGGTAGAAAAGAAAAGTTTTTCTGTGGCAGCGTCGGAGAAAGTCGTACATGTAAACAAACTGCGGTGAGTTAAAGCACAGCCGAAATTAGTAGGACAAAACGGCGCTAGCCAAATACTCTCATCAGTGAAGCATAAACACAAACATATTAAACAGAGGGCTTTCTGACAATAAGGAAGATTTGTGTTATGTTTGTCCTCTTACGGAAACATTATTAAAACAACTAATGTATTTTTCCCCCCATCTTTTTCCATTTTTATATATTTTTGAAAAAGCTCCAAGGAGCCACTAAGCAAAATTAACTTTCTCATCTATTGGTACCTTTTTGTGTGTATTTTGGATCTGCGTAAGTCCCAAATATTTGTACTCAAACCAAGGAGGCATGGCCAATGTTTATAAAACAATCGTGCCTTCCTTTATACTTCCCTTTTTTTTAAATTAAATTTTATTTTATTTTATTTTTTTATACTTCCTCTAAACGAGTCGTTTGGAATTTACCACAATTTCTGATGTTTTTTTTTTTTCCAATTGTGACGGCAGCAAATATCTCCATATATGGTAGGAATCTACCCAAAGTGCTTTGTGCGAGTCCGCGCTGTAGTCTCCTTTGCAGCTGCACTCAGGCGGAAGGCGGCGTAGACCCTGGAAAAGTCACCACCTCATAAACCATCACCCACAAAAAATATATTTGAAGCCAAACATCAGTTTGTGAGGTATTTACATTATTAAAAGTAAAATAGTTAGTTAATTTTTCAGAGAAACTACATATTCCGGACTGATACAAACATGTCCACTGTGGAGGACACTGCTTGTCAGAAATTAAAAGTTGGCATAATGATGCAATATGTACATACAACTAGCCTAAATAGCATGTTAGCATCGACTATTAGCACTACACGCAAGTTGATAACATCAACAAAGTTCACCTTTGTGCAGTCACGCACAGTAAAAAACATTTGGTGGACAAAATGAAAAAAAAAAAAGGATTGGCATAAAACACGTCTTTCTGTGGCAGCGTCGGAGAAAGTTGTACTTGACGTTCATATTTTGTCAACATTAATTGTTTTATCCTTCATAGTTAATATTGTAAATCCCACATTCTTTATTTTCATGTACATTTTGGGTGTCTCATTCAGTAAAAACATTTAAATTTCCATTCCGATTTTTTTAAGGCGGTCTGTCATAACGTTTTTAGCATTCAATCAGACATTATTATGAGGTTTTGTATTACATTATTAAAAGTAAAATTTTTCAGAGAAACTACATATTCCAGACTGATATAAACATGTCCACTGTGGAGGACACTGCTTGTCAGAAAGTAAAAGTTGGCATGATGATGCGATGTGTACATACAACTAGCCTAAATAGCATGTTAGCGTCGATTAGTAGCACTCCACGCAAGTCGATAACATCAACAAAGTTCACCTTTGTGCAGTCGCGCACAGTATAAAACGTTTGGTGGACAAAATGAAAAAAAAAGGATTGGCATAAAACACGTCTTTCTGTGGCAGCGTCGGAGAAAGTTGTACTTGACGTACATATTTTCCATCCATCCATTTTCGTCAACATTAATTGTTTTATCCTTCATAGTTAATATTGTAAATCCCACATTCTTTGTTTTCATGTACATTTTTGGGTGTCTCATTCAGTAAAAACTTTTAAAATTATTATTATTAAAAGTAAAATTGTTAGTTCATTTTTCAGAGAAACTACATATTCCAGACTGATGTAAACATGTCCACTGTGGAGGGCACTGCTTGTCAGAAAGTAAAAGTTGGCATAATGATGCGATGTGTACATACAACTAGCCTAAATAGCATGTTAGCATCGACTATTAGCACTACACGCAAGTCGATAACATCAACAAAGTTCACCTTTGTGCAGTCACGCACAGTATAAAACATTTGGTGGACAAAATGAAAAAAGAAAGGAGTGGCATAAAACACGTCTTTCTGTGGCAGCGTCGGAGAAAGTTGTACTTGACATTCATATGTTGTCAACATTAATTGTTTTATCCTTCATAGTTAATATTGTAAATCCCACATTCTTTATTTTCATGTACATTTTGGGTGTCTCATTCAGTAAAAACATTTAAATTTCCATTCCGATTTTTTTAAGGCGGTCTGTCATAACCTTTTTAGCATTCAATCAGACATTATTATGAGGTTTTGTATTACATTATTAAAAGTAACATTTTTCAGAGAAACTACATATTCCAGACTGATGTAAACATGTCCACTGTGGAGGACGCTGCTTGTCAGAAAGTAAAAGTTGGCATGATGATGCAATATGTACATACAACTAGCCTAAATAGCATGTTAGCATCGACTATTAGCACTACACGCAAGTTGATAACATCAACAAAGTTCACCTTTGTGCAGTCACGCACAGTATAAAACGTTTGGTGGACAAAATGAAAAAAAAAAAGGATTGGCATAAAACACGTCTTTCTGTGGCAGCGTCGGAGAAAGTTGTACTTGACGTACATATTTTCCATCCATCCATTTTCGTCAACATTAATTGTTTTATCCTTCATAGTTAATATTGTAAATCCCACATTCTTTATTTTCATGTACATTTTGGGTGTCTCATTCAGTAAAAACTTTTAAAATTATTATTATTAAAAGTAAAATTGTTAGTTCATTTTTCAGAGAAACTCCATATTCCAGACTGATACAAACATGTCCACTGTGGAGGACGCTGCTTGTCAGAAAGTAAAAGTTGGCATATTGATGCGATGTGTACATACAACTAGCCTAAATAGCATGTTAGCATCGATTATTAGCACTACACGCGAGTCGATTACATCAACAAAGTTCACCTTTGTGCAGTCGCGCACAGTATAAAACATTTGGTGGACAAAATGAAAAAAAAAAGAATTGGCATAAAACACGTCTTTCTGTGGCAGCGTCGGAGAAAGTTGTACTTGACGTTCATATTTTGTCAACATTAATTGTTTTATCCTTCATAGTTAATATTATAAATCCCACATTCTTTATTTTCATGTACATTTTGGGTGTCTCATTCAGTAAAAACATTTAAATTTCCATTCCGATTTTTTTAAGGCGGTCTGTCATAACGTTTTTAGCATTCAATCAGACATTATTATGAGGTTTTGTATTACATAATTAAAAGTAAAATTTTTCAGAGAAACTACATATTGCAGACTGATGTAAACATGTCCACTGTGGAGGACACTGCTTGTCAGAAAGTAAAAGTTGGCATAATGATGCGATGTGTACATACAACTAGCCTAAATAGCATGTTAGCGTCGATTATTAGCACTACACGCAAGTCAATAACATCAACAAAGTTCACCTTTGTGCAGTCACGCACAGTATAAAACATTTGGTGGACAAAATGGAAACAAAAAAGGATTGGCATAAAACACGTCTTTCTGTGGCAGTGTCGGAGAAAGTTGTACTTGACGTTCATATTTTGTCAACATAATTGTTTTGTCCTTCATAGTTAATATTGTAAATCCCACATTCTTTATTTTCATGTACATTTTGGGTGTCTCATTCAGTAAAAACTTTTAAAATTCCATTCCGTTTTTTAAGGCGGTCTGTCACCACGTTTTTAGCATTCAATCAGATATTATTATGAGGTTTTGTATTACATCATTAAAAGTAAAAATTTTCGGAGAAACTACATATTCCAGACTGATACAAACATGTCCACTGTGGAGGACACTGCTTGTCAGAAAGTAAAAGTTGGCATAATGATGCGATGTGTACATACAACTAGCCTAAATAGCATGTTAGCATCGACTATTAGCACTACACGCAAGTCGATAACATCAACAAAGTTCACCTTTGTGCAGTCGCGCACAGTATATAACGTTTGGTGGACAAAATGAAAAAAAAAAAAAGGATTGGCATAAAACACGTCTTTCTGTGGCAGTGTCGGAGAAAGTTGTACTTGACATTCATATGTTGTCAAAATTCATTGTTTTATCCTTCATAGTTAATATTGTAAATCCCACATTCTTTATTTTCATGTACATTCTGGGTGTCTCATTCAGTAAAAACATTTAAATTTCCATTCCGATTTTTTTAAGAAGGTCTGTCGTAACGTTTTTAGCATTCAATCAGACATTATTATGAGGTTTTGTATTACATAATTAAAAGTAAAATTTTTCAGAGAAACTACATATTGCAGACTGATGTAAACATGTCCACTGTGGAGGACACTGCTTGTCAGAAAGTAAAAGTTGGCATAATGATGCGATGTGTACATACAACTAGCCTAAATAGCATGTTAGCGTCGATTATTAGCACTACACGCAAGTCGATAACATCAACAAAGTTCACCTTTGTGCAGTCACGCACAGTATAAAACGTTTGGTGGACAAAATGAAAAAAAAAAAGGATTGGCATAAAACATGTCTTTCTGTGGCCGTGTCGGAGAAAGTTGTACTTGACGTTCATATTTTGTCAACATTAATTGTTTTATCCTTCATAGTTAATATTGTAAATCCAACATTCTTTATTTTCATGTACATTTTGGGTGTCTCATTCAGTAAAAACATTTAAAATTCCATTCCGTTTTTTCAGACGGTCTGTGACAACGTTTTCAGCATTCAATCAGACATTATTATAAGGTTTTGTATTACATCATTAAAAGTAAAATTTTTCGGAGAAACTACATATTCCAGACTGATGTAAACATGTCCACTGTGGAGGACGCTGCTTGTCAGAAAGTAAAAGTTGGCATAATGATGCGATGTGTACATACAACTAGCCTAAATAGCATGTTAGCGTCGATTATTAGCACTACACGCAAGTCAATAACATCAACAAAGTTCACCTTTGTGCAGTCACGCACAGTATAAAACATTTGGTGGACAAAATGGAAAAAAAAAAAGGATTGGCATAAAACACGTCTTTCTGTGGCAGTGTCGGAGAAAGTTGTACTTGACGTTCATATTTTGTCAACATTAATTGTTTTATCCTTCATAGTTAATATTGTTAATCCCACATTCTTTATTTTCATGTACATTCTGGGTGTCTCATTCGGTAAAAACATTTAAAATTCCATTCCGTTTTTTCAGACGGTCTGTCACAACTTTTTTAGCATTCAATCAGACATTATTGAGGTTTTGTATTACATTATTAAAAGTAAAAGTGTTAGTTCATTTTTCAGAGAAACTATATATTCCAGACTGATGTAAACATGTCCACTGTGGAGGACACTGATTGTCAGAAAGTAAAAGTTGGCATAATGATGCGATGTGTACATACAACTAGCCTTAATAGCATGTTAGCATCGATTATTAGCACTACACGCAAGTCGATAACATCAACAAAGTTCACCTTTGTGCAGTCACGCACAGTATAAAACGTTTGGTGGACAAAATGAAAAAAAAAAAGGATTGGCATAAAACACGTCTTTCTGTGGCAGTGTCGGAGAAAGTTGTACTTGACGTTCATATTTTGTCAACATTAATTGTTTTATCGTTCATAGTTAATATTGTAAATCCCACATTCTTTATTTTCATGTACATTCTGGGTGTCTCATTCAGTAAAAACTTTTAAAATTCCATTCTGTTTTTTAAGGCGGTCTGTCATAACCTTTTTAGCATTCAATCAGACATTATTGAGGTTTTGGATTACATTATTAAAAGTAAAATTGTTTGTTAATTTTTCAGAGAAACTACATATTCCAGACTGATGTAAACATGTCCACTGTGGAGGACACTGCTTGTCAGAAAGTACGAGTTGGCATGATGATGCAATATGTACATACAACTAGCCTAAATAGCATGTTAGCATCGACTATTAGCACTACACGCAAGTCGATAACATCAACAAAGTTCACCTTTGTGCAGTCACGCACAGTATAAAACGTTTGGTGGACAAAATGAAAAAAAAAAAAAGGATTGGCATAAAACACGTCTTTCTGTGGCAGTGTCGGAGAAAGTTGTACTTGACGTTCATATTTTGTCAACATAATTGTTTTGTCCTTCATAGTTAATATTGTAAATCCCACATTCTTTATTTTCATGTACATTTTGGGTGTCTCATTCAGTAAAAACATTTGAATTTCCATTCCGATTTTTTTAAGGCGGTCTGTCAAAACCTTTTTAGCATTCAATCAGACATTATTATGAGGTTTTGTATTACATTATTAAAAGTAAAATTGTTAGTTCATTTTTCAGAGAAACTACATATTCCAGACTGATACAAACATGTCCACTGTGGAGGACACTGCTTGTCAGAAAGTAAAAGTTGGCATGATGATGCAATACGTACATACAACTAGCCTAAATAGCATGTTAGCATCGACTATTAGCACTACACGCAAGTTGATAACATCAACAAAGTTCACCTTTGTGCAGTCACGCACAGTATAAAACGTTTGGTGGACAAAATGAAAAAAAAAAAGATTGGCATAAAACACGTCTTTCTGTGGCAGTGTCGGAGAAAGTTGTACTTGACGTTCATATTTTGTCAACATTAATTGTTTTATCCTTCATAGTTAATATTGTAAATCCCACATTCTTTATTTTCATGTACATTTTGGGTGTCTCATTCAGTAAAAACCTTTAAAATTCCATTCCGTTTTTTAAGGCAGTCTGTCACAACGTTTTTAGCATTCAATCAGATATTATTATGAGGTTTTGTATTACATCATTAAAAGTAAAAATTTTCGGAGAAACTACATATTCCAGACTGATATAAACATGTCCACTGTGGAGGACACTGCTTGTCAGAAAGTAAAAGTTGGCATAATGATGCGATGTGTACATACAACTAGCCTAAATAGCATGTTAGCATCGACTATTAGCACTACACGCAAGTCGATAACATCAACAAAGTTCACCTTTGTGCAGTCACGCACAGTATAAAACGTTTGGTGGACAAAATGAAGAGAAAAAAAAAGGATTGGCATAAAACACGTCTTTCTGTGGCAGCGTCGGAGAAAGTTGTACTTGACGTTCATATTTTGTCAACATTAATTGTTTTATCCTTCATAGTTATAATTGTAAATCCCACATTCTTTAATTTCATATACATTTTGGGTGTCTCATTCAGTAAAAACATTTAAATTTCCATTCCGATTTTCTTAAGGCGGTCTGTCATAATGTTTTTGGCATTCAATCAGACATTATTATGAGGTTTTGTATTACATATCTAAAAGTAAAAATTTTCGGAGAAACTACATATTCCAGACTGATATAAACATGTCCACTGTGGAGGACACTGCTTGTCAGAAAGTAAAAGTTGGCATAATGATGCGATGTGTACATACAACTAGCCTAAATAGCATGTTAGCATCGACTATTAGCACTACACGCAAGTCGATAACATCAACAAAGTTCACCTTTGTGCAGTCACGCACAGTATAAAACGTTTGGTGGACAAAATGAAAAAAAAAAAGGATTGGCATAAAACACGTCTTTCTGTGGCAGCGTCGGAGAAAGTTGTACTTGACGTTCATATTTTGTCAACATTAATTGTTTTATCCTTCATAGTTAATATTGTAAATCCCACATTCTTTATTTTCATGTACATTTTGGGTGTCTCATTCAGTAAAAACATTTAAATTTCCATTCCGATTTTCTTAAGGCGGTCTGTCATAACCTTTTTAGCATTCAATCAGACATTATTATGAGGTTTTGTATTACATCATTAAAAGTAAAATTTTTCAGAGAAACTACATATTCCAGACTGATATAAACATGTCCACTGTGGAGGACACTGCTTGTCAGAAAGTAAAAGTTGGCATAATGATGCGATGTGTACATACAACTAGCCTAAATAGCATGTTAGCATCGACTATTAGCACTACACGCAAGTCGATAACATCAACAAAGTTCACCTTTGTGCAGTCGCGCACAGTATAAAACGTTTGGTGGACAAAATGAAAAAAAAAGGATTGGCATAAAACACGTCTTTCTGTGGCAGCGTCGGAGAAAGTTGTACTTGACGTACATATTTTCCATCCATCCATTTTCGTCAACATTAATTGTTTTATCCTTCATAGTTAATATTGTAAATCCCACATTCTTTGTTTTCATGTACATTTTTGGGTGTCTCATTCAGTAAAAACTTTTAAAATTATTATTATTAAAAGTAAAATTGTTAGTTCATTTTTCAGAGAAACTACATATTCCAGACTGATGTAAACATGTCCACTGTGGAGGGCACTGCTTGTCAGAAAGTAAAAGTTGGCATAATGATGCGATGTGTACATACAACTAGCCTAAATAGCATGTTAGCATCGACTATTAGCACTACACGCAAGTCGATAACATCAACAAAGTTCACCTTTGTGCAGTCACGCACAGTATAAAACATTTGGTGGACAAAATGAAAAAAGAAAGGAGTGGCATAAAACACGTCTTTCTGTGGCAGCGTCGGAGAAAGTTGTACTTGACATTCATATGTTGTCAACATTAATTGTTTTATCCTTCATAGTTAATATTGTAAATCCCACATTCTTTATTTTCATGTACATTTTGGGTGTCTCATTCAGTAAAAACATTTAAATTTCCATTCCGATTTTTTTAAGGCGGTCTGTCATAACCTTTTTAGCATTCAATCAGACATTATTATGAGGTTTTGTATTACATTATTAAAAGTAACATTTTTCAGAGAAACTACATATTCCAGACTGATGTAAACATGTCCACTGTGGAGGACGCTGCTTGTCAGAAAGTAAAAGTTGGCATGATGATGCAATATGTACATACAACTAGCCTAAATAGCATGTTAGCATCGACTATTAGCACTACACGCAAGTTGATAACATCAACAAAGTTCACCTTTGTGCAGTCACGCACAGTATAAAACGTTTGGTGGACAAAATGAAAAAAAAAAAGGATTGGCATAAAACACGTCTTTCTGTGGCAGCGTCGGAGAAAGTTGTACTTGACGTACATATTTTCCATCCATCCATTTTCGTCAACATTAATTGTTTTATCCTTCATAGTTAATATTGTAAATCCCACATTCTTTATTTTCATGTACATTTTGGGTGTCTCATTCAGTAAAAACTTTTAAAATTATTATTATTAAAAGTAAAATTGTTAGTTCATTTTTCAGAGAAACTCCATATTCCAGACTGATACAAACATGTCCACTGTGGAGGACGCTGCTTGTCAGAAAGTAAAAGTTGGCATATTGATGCGATGTGTACATACAACTAGCCTAAATAGCATGTTAGCATCGATTATTAGCACTACACGCGAGTCGATTACATCAACAAAGTTCACCTTTGTGCAGTCGCGCACAGTATAAAACATTTGGTGGACAAAATGAAAAAAAAAAGAATTGGCATAAAACACGTCTTTCTGTGGCAGCGTCGGAGAAAGTTGTACTTGACGTTCATATTTTGTCAACATTAATTGTTTTATCCTTCATAGTTAATATTATAAATCCCACATTCTTTATTTTCATGTACATTTTGGGTGTCTCATTCAGTAAAAACATTTAAATTTCCATTCCGATTTTTTTAAGGCGGTCTGTCATAACGTTTTTAGCATTCAATCAGACATTATTATGAGGTTTTGTATTACATAATTAAAAGTAAAATTTTTCAGAGAAACTACATATTGCAGACTGATGTAAACATGTCCACTGTGGAGGACACTGCTTGTCAGAAAGTAAAAGTTGGCATAATGATGCGATGTGTACATACAACTAGCCTAAATAGCATGTTAGCGTCGATTATTAGCACTACACGCAAGTCAATAACATCAACAAAGTTCACCTTTGTGCAGTCACGCACAGTATAAAACATTTGGTGGACAAAATGGAAACAAAAAAGGATTGGCATAAAACACGTCTTTCTGTGGCAGTGTCGGAGAAAGTTGTACTTGACGTTCATATTTTGTCAACATAATTGTTTTGTCCTTCATAGTTAATATTGTAAATCCCACATTCTTTATTTTCATGTACATTTTGGGTGTCTCATTCAGTAAAAACTTTTAAAATTCCATTCCGTTTTTTAAGGCGGTCTGTCACCACGTTTTTAGCATTCAATCAGATATTATTATGAGGTTTTGTATTACATCATTAAAAGTAAAAATTTTCGGAGAAACTACATATTCCAGACTGATACAAACATGTCCACTGTGGAGGACACTGCTTGTCAGAAAGTAAAAGTTGGCATAATGATGCGATGTGTACATACAACTAGCCTAAATAGCATGTTAGCATCGACTATTAGCACTACACGCAAGTCGATAACATCAACAAAGTTCACCTTTGTGCAGTCGCGCACAGTATATAACGTTTGGTGGACAAAATGAAAAAAAAAAAAAGGATTGGCATAAAACACGTCTTTCTGTGGCAGTGTCGGAGAAAGTTGTACTTGACATTCATATGTTGTCAAAATTCATTGTTTTATCCTTCATAGTTAATATTGTAAATCCCACATTCTTTATTTTCATGTACATTCTGGGTGTCTCATTCAGTAAAAACATTTAAATTTCCATTCCGATTTTTTTAAGAAGGTCTGTCGTAACGTTTTTAGCATTCAATCAGACATTATTATGAGGTTTTGTATTACATAATTAAAAGTAAAATTTTTCAGAGAAACTACATATTGCAGACTGATGTAAACATGTCCACTGTGGAGGACACTGCTTGTCAGAAAGTAAAAGTTGGCATAATGATGCGATGTGTACATACAACTAGCCTAAATAGCATGTTAGCGTCGATTATTAGCACTACACGCAAGTCGATAACATCAACAAAGTTCACCTTTGTGCAGTCACGCACAGTATAAAACGTTTGGTGGACAAAATGAAAAAAAAAAAGGATTGGCATAAAACATGTCTTTCTGTGGCCGTGTCGGAGAAAGTTGTACTTGACGTTCATATTTTGTCAACATTAATTGTTTTATCCTTCATAGTTAATATTGTAAATCCAACATTCTTTATTTTCATGTACATTTTGGGTGTCTCATTCAGTAAAAACATTTAAAATTCCATTCCGTTTTTTCAGACGGTCTGTGACAACGTTTTCAGCATTCAATCAGACATTATTATAAGGTTTTGTATTACATCATTAAAAGTAAAATTTTTCGGAGAAACTACATATTCCAGACTGATGTAAACATGTCCACTGTGGAGGACGCTGCTTGTCAGAAAGTAAAAGTTGGCATAATGATGCGATGTGTACATACAACTAGCCTAAATAGCATGTTAGCGTCGATTATTAGCACTACACGCAAGTCAATAACATCAACAAAGTTCACCTTTGTGCAGTCACGCACAGTATAAAACATTTGGTGGACAAAATGGAAAAAAAAAAAGGATTGGCATAAAACACGTCTTTCTGTGGCAGTGTCGGAGAAAGTTGTACTTGACGTTCATATTTTGTCAACATTAATTGTTTTATCCTTCATAGTTAATATTGTTAATCCCACATTCTTTATTTTCATGTACATTCTGGGTGTCTCATTCGGTAAAAACATTTAAAATTCCATTCCGTTTTTTCAGACGGTCTGTCACAACTTTTTTAGCATTCAATCAGACATTATTGAGGTTTTGTATTACATTATTAAAAGTAAAAGTGTTAGTTCATTTTTCAGAGAAACTATATATTCCAGACTGATGTAAACATGTCCACTGTGGAGGACACTGATTGTCAGAAAGTAAAAGTTGGCATAATGATGCGATGTGTACATACAACTAGCCTTAATAGCATGTTAGCATCGATTATTAGCACTACACGCAAGTCGATAACATCAACAAAGTTCACCTTTGTGCAGTCACGCACAGTATAAAACGTTTGGTGGACAAAATGAAAAAAAAAAAGGATTGGCATAAAACACGTCTTTCTGTGGCAGTGTCGGAGAAAGTTGTACTTGACGTTCATATTTTGTCAACATTAATTGTTTTATCGTTCATAGTTAATATTGTAAATCCCACATTCTTTATTTTCATGTACATTCTGGGTGTCTCATTCAGTAAAAACTTTTAAAATTCCATTCTGTTTTTTAAGGCGGTCTGTCATAACCTTTTTAGCATTCAATCAGACATTATTGAGGTTTTGGATTACATTATTAAAAGTAAAATTGTTTGTTAATTTTTCAGAGAAACTACATATTCCAGACTGATGTAAACATGTCCACTGTGGAGGACACTGCTTGTCAGAAAGTACGAGTTGGCATGATGATGCAATATGTACATACAACTAGCCTAAATAGCATGTTAGCATCGACTATTAGCACTACACGCAAGTCGATAACATCAACAAAGTTCACCTTTGTGCAGTCACGCACAGTATAAAACGTTTGGTGGACAAAATGAAAAAAAAAAAAAGGATTGGCATAAAACACGTCTTTCTGTGGCAGTGTCGGAGAAAGTTGTACTTGACGTTCATATTTTGTCAACATAATTGTTTTGTCCTTCATAGTTAATATTGTAAATCCCACATTCTTTATTTTCATGTACATTTTGGGTGTCTCATTCAGTAAAAACATTTGAATTTCCATTCCGATTTTTTTAAGGCGGTCTGTCAAAACCTTTTTAGCATTCAATCAGACATTATTATGAGGTTTTGTATTACATTATTAAAAGTAAAATTGTTAGTTCATTTTTCAGAGAAACTACATATTCCAGACTGATACAAACATGTCCACTGTGGAGGACACTGCTTGTCAGAAAGTAAAAGTTGGCATGATGATGCAATACGTACATACAACTAGCCTAAATAGCATGTTAGCATCGACTATTAGCACTACACGCAAGTTGATAACATCAACAAAGTTCACCTTTGTGCAGTCACGCACAGTATAAAACGTTTGGTGGACAAAATGAAAAAAAAAAAGATTGGCATAAAACACGTCTTTCTGTGGCAGTGTCGGAGAAAGTTGTACTTGACGTTCATATTTTGTCAACATTAATTGTTTTATCCTTCATAGTTAATATTGTAAATCCCACATTCTTTATTTTCATGTACATTTTGGGTGTCTCATTCAGTAAAAACCTTTAAAATTCCATTCCGTTTTTTAAGGCAGTCTGTCACAACGTTTTTAGCATTCAATCAGATATTATTATGAGGTTTTGTATTACATCATTAAAAGTAAAAATTTTCGGAGAAACTACATATTCCAGACTGATATAAACATGTCCACTGTGGAGGACACTGCTTGTCAGAAAGTAAAAGTTGGCATAATGATGCGATGTGTACATACAACTAGCCTAAATAGCATGTTAGCATCGACTATTAGCACTACACGCAAGTCGATAACATCAACAAAGTTCACCTTTGTGCAGTCACGCACAGTATAAAACGTTTGGTGGACAAAATGAAGAGAAAAAAAAAGGATTGGCATAAAACACGTCTTTCTGTGGCAGCGTCGGAGAAAGTTGTACTTGACGTTCATATTTTGTCAACATTAATTGTTTTATCCTTCATAGTTATAATTGTAAATCCCACATTCTTTAATTTCATATACATTTTGGGTGTCTCATTCAGTAAAAACATTTAAATTTCCATTCCGATTTTCTTAAGGCGGTCTGTCATAATGTTTTTGGCATTCAATCAGACATTATTATGAGGTTTTGTATTACATATCTAAAAGTAAAAATTTTCGGAGAAACTACATATTCCAGACTGATATAAACATGTCCACTGTGGAGGACACTGCTTGTCAGAAAGTAAAAGTTGGCATAATGATGCGATGTGTACATACAACTAGCCTAAATAGCATGTTAGCATCGACTATTAGCACTACACGCAAGTCGATAACATCAACAAAGTTCACCTTTGTGCAGTCACGCACAGTATAAAACGTTTGGTGGACAAAATGAAAAAAAAAAAGGATTGGCATAAAACACGTCTTTCTGTGGCAGCGTCGGAGAAAGTTGTACTTGACGTTCATATTTTGTCAACATTAATTGTTTTATCCTTCATAGTTAATATTGTAAATCCCACATTCTTTATTTTCATGTACATTTTGGGTGTCTCATTCAGTAAAAACATTTAAATTTCCATTCCGATTTTCTTAAGGCGGTCTGTCATAACCTTTTTAGCATTCAATCAGACATTATTATGAGGTTTTGTATTACATCATTAAAAGTAAAATTTTTCAGAGAAACTACATATTCCAGACTGATATAAACATGTCCACTGTGGAGGACACTGCTTGTCAGAAAGTAAAAGTTGGCATAATGATGCGATGTGTACATACAACTAGCCTAAATAGCATGTTAGCATCGACTATTAGCACTACACGCAAGTCGATAACATCAACAAAGTTCACCTTTGTGCAGTCGCGCACAGTATAAAACGTTTGGTGGACAAAATGGAAAAAAAAGGATTGGCATAAAACACGTCTTTCTGTGGCAGCGTCGGAGAAAGTTGTACTTGACGTACATATTTTCCATCCATCCATTTTCGTCAACATTAATTGTTTTATCCTTCATAGTTAATATTGTAAATCCCACATTCTTTGTTTTCATGTACATTTTGGGTGTCTCATTCAGTAAAAACTTTTAAAATTATTATTATTAAAAGTAAAATTGTTAGTTCATTTTTCAGAGAAACTACATATTCCAGACTGATACAAACATGTCCACTGTGGAGGACGCTGCTTGTCAGAAAGTAAAAGTTGGCATAATGATGCGATGTCTACATACAACTAGCCTAAATAGCATGTTAGCGTCGATTATTAGCACTACACACAAGTCGATAACATCAACAAAGTTCACCTTTGTGCAGTCACGCACAGTATAAAACGTTTGGTGGACAAAATGGAAAAAAAAAAGGATTGGCATAAAACACGTCTTTCTGTGGCAGCGTCGGAGAAAGTTGTACTTGACGTTCATATTTTGTCAACATTAATTGTTTTATCCTTCATAGTTAATATTGTAAATCCCACATTCTTTATTTTCATGTACATTTTGGGTGTCTCATTCAGTAAAAACATTTAAATTTCCATTCCGATTTTCTTAAGGCGGTCTGTCATAACCTTTTTAGCATTCAATCAGACATTATTATGAGGTTTTGTATTACATAATTAAAAGTAAAAATTTTCAGAGAAACTACATATTCCAGACTGATACAAACATGTCCACTGTGGAGGACGCTGCTTGTCAGAAAGTAAAAGTTGGCATGAAGATGCAATATGTACATACAACTAGCCTAAATAGCATGTTAGCGTCGATTAATAGCACTACACGCAAGTCGATTACATCAACAAAGTTCACCTTTGTGCAGTCGCGCACAGTATAAAACGTTTGGTGGACAAAATGAAAAAAAAAAAAGGATTGGCATAAAACACGTCTTTCTGTGGCAGCGTCAGAGAAAGTTGGACTTGACATTCATATTTTGTCAACATTAATTGTTTTTTCCTTCATAGTTAATATTGTAAATCCCACATTCTTTATTTTCATGTACATTTTGGGTGTCTCATTCAGTAAAAACATTTAAATTTCCATTCCGATTTTTTTAAGGCGGTCTGTCATAACCTTTTTAGCATTCAATCAGACATTATTATGAGGTTTTGTATTACATTATTAAAAGTAACATTTTTCAAAGAAACTACATATTCCAGACTGATGTAAACATGTCCACTGTGGAGGACGCTGCTTGTCAGAAAGTAAAAGTTGGCATAATGATGCGATGTGTACATGCAACTAGCCTAAATAGCATGTTAGCATCGATTATTACCACTACACGCAAGTTGATAACATCAACAAAGTTCACCTTTGTGCAGTCGCGCACAGTATAAAACGTTTGGTGGACAAAATGAAAAAAAAAAGAATTGGCATAAAACGTCTTTCAGTGGCAGTGTCGGAGAAAGTTGTACTTGACGTTCATATGTTGTCAACATTAATTGTTTTATCCTTCATAGTTAATATTGTAAATCCCACATTCTTTATTTTCATGTACATTCTGGGTGTCTCATTCAGTAAAAACTTTTAAAATTCCATTCCGTTTTTTAAGGCGGTCTTTCACAACGTTTTTAGCATTCAATCAGACATTATTATGAGGTTTTGTATTACATCATTAAAAGTAAAATTTTTCAGAGAAACTACATATTCCAGACTGATGTAAACATGTCCACTGTGGAGGACACTGCTTGTCAGAAAGTAAAAGTTGGCATAATGATGCGATGTGTACATACAACTAGCCTAAATAGCATGTTAGCGTCGATTATTAGCACTACACGCAAGTCAATAACATCAACAAAGTTCACCTTTGTGCAGTCACGCACAGTATAAAACATTTGGTGGACAAAATGGGGAAAAAAAAGGATTGGCATAAAACACGTCTTTCTGTGGCAGTGTCGGAGAAAGTTGTACTTGACGTTCATATTTTGTCAACATTAATTGTTTTATCCTTCATAGTTAATATTGTAAATCCAACATTCTTTATTTTCATGTACATTTTGGGTGTCTCATTCAGTAAAAACATTTAAATTTCCATTCCGATGTTTTTAAGGCGGTCTGTCATAACCTTTTTAGCATTCAATCAGACATTATTATGAGGTTTTGTTTTACATCATTAAAGGTAACATTTTTCAGAGAAACTACATATTCCAGAGTGATGTAAACATGTCCACTGTGGAGGACACTGCTTGTCAGAAAGTACAAGTTGGCATGATGATGCAATATGTACATACAACTAGCCTAAATAGCATGTTAGCATTGATTATTAGCACTCCACGCAAGTCGTTAACATCAACAAAGTTCCCCTTTGTGCAGTCACGCACAGTATAAAACATTTGGTGGACAAAATGAAGAAAAAAAAGGAGTGGCATAAAACACGTCTTTCTGTGGCAGCGTCGGAGAAAGTTGTACTTGACGTTCATATTTTGTCAACATTAATTATTTTATCGTTCATAGTTAATATTGTAAATCCCACATTCTTTATTTTCATGTACATTTTGGGTGTCTCATTCAGTAAAAACATTTAAATTTCCATTCCGATTTTTTTAAGGCGGTCTGTCATAACCTTTTTAGCATTCAATCAGACATTATTATGAGGTTTTGTATTACATTATTAAAAGTAAAATTGTTAGTTCATTTTTCAGAGAAACTACATTCTCCAGACTGATGTAAACATGTCCACTGTGGAGGACACTGCTTGTCAGTGTCAAGACTTGGACTTTGGCTTGGTTTGTTCTCCCGTGGTGCAAATGAACTGGACTGGTCAAGGCTTGAAGGTGGGTACATGATTTATTTAAACTATCAAAAAAGGAAAAAAACGAAAAGCGCGCACAGGGGCGGAGGTACAAAACTAGACTTTAAACACAAAACTTGCACATTGGCAGAAACTATGAACAATTAAACAAAACACTAACTGTGGCTTAACAAACAAAAACTTACTTGGCATGGAACCGGCATGAAAAAAAGAGTAGCAAGGGTCATCAGGGTGTGGAGAGTGTGCAGGAGCATAAATGCGGGGGTGTCGTCAGGACGAACAACAGAAAATGAATGAACTTAAATACTATGGACATGATTAGTGAAAGCAGGTGCGTGACTCAAAACGTGAAACAGGTGCGTGACGTGACAGGTGAAAACTAATGGTTGCTATGGTGACAAGAGTGCACAATGAGTCCAAACGTGGAACAGGTGCGTGACGTGACAGGTGAAACTAATGGTTGCTATGGT
This sequence comes from Nerophis lumbriciformis, assembly GCF_033978685.3. Classification (NCBI taxonomy): domain Eukaryota; kingdom Metazoa; phylum Chordata; class Actinopteri; order Syngnathiformes; family Syngnathidae; genus Nerophis; species Nerophis lumbriciformis. The sequence continues at coordinate 69,693,177 of NC_084549.2, read as the reverse complement.
GACAAAACAAAACAAAAGTGCACAAAAAGTCCAAAATTTAAACCGAACATTACTAAAACAAAACATGATCACACAGACATGACAGTCAGAAAGTAAAAGTTGGCATAATGATGCGATGTGTACATACAACTAGCCTAAATAGCATGTTAGCATCGATTATTAGCACTACACGCAAGTCAATAACATCAACAAAGTTCACCTTTGTGCAGTCGCGCACAGTATAAAACATTTGGTGGACAAAATGGAGAAAAAAAAGAATTGACATAAAACACGTCTTTCTGTGGCAGCGTCGGAGAAAGTCGTACATGTAAACAAACTACGGTGAGTTCAAGGACAGCCGGAATTAGTAGGACTAAACGGCGCTAGTGAAGCATGTTTAATACAAACAGTGGGCTTTCTGACAATTAGGTAGGTTTGTGTCTCTTACAGAAACGTTAATAAAACGACACACATATCGGTCTGGTAGAAACCTGCTCCGGCACCTTCTGGGCACGTTGCAGCTTGTCCTTTTCCGGTGCACTCGTGAAGGCGTCGCTGGTGCAATGTCACACTGTGGAAATGTATGCAAGAAAACACTCGCTGCATGCAAAATGACTCCACTGCACAGGAACCAGTCACAGGGGGGGGGGGGGGGGGTGCGGGGTAGACGACACGGAGGATGCACCTAAGGAGGACATTTCGGTGTAGGAAGAGCAATTCCTTGAACAATCGGAGTGCGTCGTCTTGTGTAAATATCCAGAAGATGCAAGCGAAGCCGCCTCTTTCTTGCTCTCTGTGCTAAAGTCATGAGTCAGCAAAGTTTGACATCGAGACGAGCTGCATCCCCCCCTTCCTCCGCCATCCCCGTTAAAGAGTTCACGCCACAAGAAAGGTGTGTGCTTCTTTTTTTTTTAACCCTCCCAGTTCGGTGTTTGAGCACCCAAAAAAAAAGCGTTTGGACCAGACAACGTGGTCTGCCAGCGCACATAAGGAGATTTTCAGAGGATTACTTTTTGCAATTTTAGAGCCAATGCATTATTCATAATCCTTCTGGATAGCCCAGGCCAAATCAGGGAAAGACCTCGGGTCATTAGCGGAGCTCTGGCTCGCTCTGAGAAGGAAGGAGGTGGTGAAAAGCCGCCGACTCGGGAGATTCTTGCTCCGACTATCAGGATATATCTTTCTTAAAGCCTGTCGGGAGATTTCTTTCCAATTTCTTTTGTATGATCGCCACTTGGCTGCTTTACAGGATTTCTTTTTTTATGACTACATGAGACACTTTGGTGCGTTGTGCCAAAGTAATTACCCCTTAAGTGGTGTGAGATTGACGTTTCTTTTTTTTGTCGTCCCATGTGGCATCGAAGCAGAATGACAGGCGACGTATGGAGAAATCAAATTGGCGTTGCAGCGGCTCCGGTTTTCATAAACATCCATCCATCCATCCATTTTCTTCCGCTTATCCGAGGTCGGGCCTAAGCAGAGAAGCCCAGACTTCCTGTCAGGTTCAAACACTGATGACATCTATTAAACAAGACAAGAGGCAAAGAATTAAACAGAGACATAATTCAATTTGGACTCAATTTTGAGGACAGTCGCCTGTACACTGTACCCTTGTACAGTATCTCAGCATGCTCTGTCGAAAGATTGTACTCCCCCTTCTTTATTTGACTTTCTCCGACCACCTGACCACCGCTTCCACTTCCAGAGGGAAGTGGGTCGTAAACAGCGTTGCCTTTGGTTACAGAATAGTTCAAAAGGAGAGGTCGTAAAATAGTTCAAAAAGACGTCCGTAAACCAGTTCAAAAAGAGGTCGTCTGGAAATTGGGCAGATCCTGTCTTCTCTCCGCTTTGAAGTCCTTGTTGTCCATGTTGTGGGAACCAGAATATTGATAGCAGAAAAAACAACCCCTTTTGTGTGAGTGGGTGTGTATGACTGTGAATGGGGGAAGGAGGGTTTTTTTGGGGGTTGATGCACTAGTTGAAAGTGTATCGTGTGTTTTTTTCTATGTTGATTTAATTAAAAAAAAAAAAAAAAAAAAATATTGTAAATCCCACGTAAAAGAGGAGCGATGTTCATACGTTGTTAATATTCAGTGTTGTATTGTTCATAGTTAACATTGTAAATCCCACGTAAAAGAAGAGCGATGTTCATATGTTGTTAATATTCAGTGTTTTATTGTTCATAGTTACTATTGTAAATCCCACGTAAAAGAGCGACGGTCATGTGTTGTTAATATTCAGTATTTTATTGTTCATAGTTAATAATGTAAATCCCACGTAAAAAAAGAGTGATGTTCGTTCGTTTGTTGTTAATATTTAGTAATTTATTGTTCATAGTTAATATTGTAAATCCCACGTAAAAGAGGAGCGAGGTTCATATGTTGTTAATATTCAGTGTTTTATTGTTCATAGTTAATATTGAAAATCCCATGTAAAAGAGGAGCGAGGTTCATATGTTGTTAATATTCAGTGTTTTATTGTTCATAGTTAATATTGTAAATCCCACGTAAAAGAGGAGCGATGTTCATATGTTGTTAAAATTCAGTGTTTTATTGTTCATAGTTAATATTGTAAATACCACGTAAAAGAGGAGCGACGTTCCTGTGTTGCTGATATTCAGTGCTTTATTGTTCATAGTTAATATTGAAAATCCCACGTAAAAGAGGAGCGGCGTTCATACGTTGTTAATATTCAGTGTTTTATTGTTCATAGTTAATATTGAAAATTCCATGTAAAAGAGGAGCGGCGTTCATACGTTGTTAATATTCAGTGTTTTATTGTTCATAGTTAATATTGTAAATCCCATGTAAAAGAAGAGTGATGTTCATATGTTGTTAATATTCAGTATTTTATTGTTCATAGTTAATATTGAAAATCCCACGTAAAAGAGGAGCGATGTTCATATGTTGTTAATATTCAGTATTTTATTGTTCATAGTTAATATTGAAAATCCCACGTACAAGAGGAGCGGCATTCATGTGTTGTTAATATTCAGTGTTTTATTCTTCATAGTTAATACTGAAAATCCCACGTAAAAGAGGAGCGATGTTCATGTGTTGTTACTATTCAGTGTTTTATTCGTCATAGTTAATATTGAAAATCCCACGTAAAAGAAGAGCGATGTTTGTATGTTGTTAATATTCAGTGTTTTATTGTTCATAGATAATATTGAAAATCCCACGTAAAAGAGAAGCGACGTTCATGTGTTGTTAATATTCCGTGTTTTATTGGTCATAGTTAATATTGTAAATCCCATGTAAAAGAGGAGTGATGTTCATATGTTGTTAATATTCAGTGTTTTATTCTTCGTAGTTAATATTGAAAATCCCACGTAAAAGAGGAGCGACGTTCATGTGTTGTTACTATTCAGTGTTTTATTCTTCGTAGTTAATATTGAAAATCCCACGTAAAAGAAGAGCGATGTTCTTTTGTTGTTAATATTCAGTCTTTTATTGTTCATAGTTAATATTGAAAATCCCACGTAAAAGAGGAGCGGCGTTCATATGTTGTTAATATTCAGTGTTTTATTGTTCGTAGTTAATATTGAAAATCCCACGTAAAAGAGGAGCGACGTTCATATGTTGTTAACATTCAGTGATTTATTGTTCATAGTTAATATTGAAAATCCCACGTAAAAGAGGAGTGATGTTCATGTGTTGTTAATATTCAGTGTTTTATTGTTCATAGTTAATATTGAAAATCCCACGTAAAAGAGCAAGGTTCATATGTTGTTAATATTCAGTGTTTTATTGTTCATAGTTAATATTGAAAATCCCACGTAAAAGAGGAGCGGCGTTCATACGTTGTTAATATTCAGTGTTTTATTGTTCATAGTTAATGTTGAAAATTCCATGTAAAAGAGGAGCGGCGTTCATACGTTGTTAATATTCAGTGTTTTATTGTTCATAGTTAATATTGTAAATCCCATGTAAAAGAAGAGTGATGTTCATATGTTGTTAATATTCAGTATTTTATTGTTCATAGTTAATATTGAAAATCCCACGTACAAGAGGAGCGATGTTCATATGTTGTTAATATTCAGTATTTTATTGTTCATAGTTAATATTGAAAATCCCACGTACAAGAAGAGCGGCGTTCATGTGTTGTTAATATTCAGTGTTTTATTCTTCATAGTTAATACTGAAAATCCCACGTAAAAGAGGAGCGATGTTCATGTGTTGTTACTATTCAGTGTTTTATTCTTCATAGTTAATATTGAAAATCCCACGTAAAAGAAGAGCGATGTTTGTATGTTGTTAATATTCAGTGTTTTATTGTTCATAGATAATATAGAAAATCCCACGTAAAAGAGAAGCGACGTTCATGTGTTGTTAATATTCCGTGTTTTATTGGTCATAGTTAATATTGTAAATCCCATGTAAAAGAGGAGTGATGTTCATATGTTGTTAATATTCAGTGTTTTATTCTTCGTAGTTAATATTGAAAATCCCACGTAAAAGAGGAGCGACGTTCATGTGTTGTTACTATTCAGTGTTTTATTCTTCGTAGTTAATATTGAAAATCCCACGTAAAAGAAGAGCGATGTTCTTTTGTTGTTAATATTCAGTCTTTTATTGTTCATAGTTAATATTGAAAATCCCACGTAAAAGAGGAGCGGCGTTCATATGTTGTTAATATTCAGTGTTTTATTGTTCGTAGTTAATATTGAAAATCCCACGTAAAAGAGGAGCGACGTTCATATGTTGTTAATATTCAGTGATTTATTGTTCATAGTTAATATTGAAAATCCCACGTAAAAGAGGAGTGATGTTCATGTGTTGTTAATATTCAGTGTTTTATTGTTCATAGTTAATATTGAAAATCCCACGTAAAAGAGAAGCGACGTTCATGTGTTGTTAATATTCCGTGTTTTATTGGTCATAGTTAATATTGTAAATCCCACGTAAAAGAGGAGTGATGTTCATATGTTGTTAATATTCAGTGTTTTATTCTTCGTAGTTAATATTGAAAATCCCACGTAAAAGAGGAGCGACGTTCATGTGTTGTTACTATTCAGTGTTTTATTCTTCGTAGTTAATATTGAAAATCCCACGTAAAAGAAGAGCGATGTTCTTTTGTTGTTAATATTCAGTCTTTTATTGTTCATAGTTAATATTGAAAATCCCACGTAAAAGAGGAGCGGCGTTCATATGTTGTTAATATTCAGTGTTTTATTGTTCATAGTTAATATTGAAAATCCCACGTAAAAGAGGAGCGATGTTCATATGTTGTTAATATTCAGTATTTTATTGTTCATAGTTAATATTGAAAATCCCACATAAAAGAGGAGCGATGTTCATATGTTGTTAATATTCAGTGTTTTATTGTTCATAGTTAATATTGAAAATCCCACGTAAAAGAGGAGCGAGGTTCATATCTTGTTAATATTCAGTGTTTTATTGTTCGTAGTTAATATTGTAAATCCCACGTAAAAGAGGAGCGATGTTCATGTGTTGTTAATATTCAGTGTTTTATTGTTCGTACTTAATATTGTAAATCCCACGTAAAAGAGGAGCGACGTTCCTGTGTTGCTGATATTCAGTGCTTTATTGTTCATAGTTAATATTGAAAATCCCACGTAAAAGAGGAGCGGCGTTCATACGTTGTTAATATTCAGTGTTTTATTGTTCATAGTTAATATTGTAAATCCCATGTAAAAGAAGAGTGATGTTCATATGTTGTCAATATTCAGTATTTTATTGTTCATAGTTAATATTGTAAATCCCACGTAAAAGAGGAGCGGCGTTCATACATGGTTAATATTCAGTGTTTTATTGTTCATAGTTAATATTGAAAATCCCACGTAAAAGAAGAGTGATGTTCATATGTTGTTAATATTCAGTGTTTTATTGTTCATAGTTAATATTGAAAATCCCACGTAAAAGAAGAGTGATGTTCTTATGTAGTTAATATTCAGTATTTTATTGTTCATAGTTAATATTGAAAATCCCATGTAAAAGAGGAGCGGCGTTCATACGTTGTTAATATTCAGTGTTTTATTGTTCATAGTTAATATTGAAAATCCCACGTAAAAGAAGAGCGATGTTTGTTTGTTGTTAATATTCAGTGTTTTATTTTTCATAGTTAATATTGTAAATCCCACGTAAAAGAGGAGCGATGTTCATGTGTTGTTAATATTCAGTGTTTTATTGTTCGTAGTTAATATTGTTAATCCCACGTAAAAGAGGAGCGACGTTCATGTGTTGTTAATATTCAGTGTTTTATTGGTCATAGTTAATATTGTAAATCCCACGTAAAAGAGGAGCGACGTTTATATGTTGTTAATATTCAGTATTTTATTGTTCATAGTTAATATTGAAAATCCCATGTAAAAGAGGAGCGAGGTTCATATATTGTTAATATTCAGTGTTTTATTGGTCATAGTTAATATTGTAAATCCCATGTAAAAGAGGAGCGATGTTCATGTGTTGTTAATATTCAGTGTTTTATTGTTCGTAGTTAATATTGTAAATCCCAAATAAAAGAGGAGCGACGTTCATGTGTTGTTAATATTCAGTGTTTTATTGTTCATAGTTAATATTGTAAATCCCACTTCCTTTATTTTGATTTACAAGTGGCTGAAAGTTGTGGCGTGAAGTTGTTGTTTTGTGGCTTTTTTTGTAATGGCTTTTGCAATCATGTTGTGACATAAAGTTGTTGTGTTGTTTGTGGCTTTTTGTTTTGTTTGTGCGTTTGCATTTGTAGCGATTTTTGCAATCGCGTTGTAGCTGAAAGTAGTTGTGTTGTGGCTTTTATGTTGTGTTGTGGCTTTTGCAACTGTCATAGGAAAAGCATTGATCGAAGTTAGCGTTCCAGAACATGATAATTATGCGACTATTGGCAACAAAAATAGAGCAAAGCTAAGAAACAATTACCTCTTTCGAGTGAGCCCTCAACAGAGAGTCGGTATAGAGAACATCTTTTTTTGAGCAGATCTAAACTGGAGAGCCCTAAAAGTGCTTTGAAGCATATAAATGTTAACAATCAGAGACTCTCAAGAGCTCAGACCTCTACCAAGGCCAAACAACAACAATACTGCACCGTAAGCACATTTAATGCAACAGAAATAAAGAAATACAAATAAAAAATTTAAAAAAATGCTTATGCAACCCACATGTAGTAAAGTTTGATTAAAAGTCAGAAAGTAACATATAATGCAGTGTTTTGTTGGTTAAACGCACATGTAAGTGCAGGTGAGAGCATGTTATATAAATGGTGTTATTTTTGGCATTCACCACTAATTGCCACGAAGCACTTTCACATGCGTTTGCTTTTAGTGTGTGTTGACATCCTTCCAGTTTGCTTTTATCAGAGCCATTTTAGCTGATTTATTATTGATGGACCTGTTATTGCGCTGCCCGTAATTCCTTAAATGGAGGAGTAACACATTGCCAGTGTGCTGGCCGTGATCAAAATAAACGCACAAGCCACAACACAGCAACATAAAGTCACAACACAACAACTTTCAGCCACAACCGGTTTGCAAAAGCTACAACACACCACAAAGTCAAAACACAACAACTTTCAGCCACAACCGGATTGCAAAAGCCAAAACACAACATAAAGTCACAACACAACAACTTTCAGCCACAACCGCTTTGCAAAAGCCACAACACACCACAAAGTCAAAACACAACAACTTTCAGCCACAACCGAAGTGCAAAAGCCAAAACACAACATGAAGTCACAATACAACAACTTTAGCCACAGCAAGATTGCAAAAGCCAAAACACAACATAAAGTCACAGCACAACAACTTTCAGCCACAACCGGTTTGCAAAAGCCAAAGCACAACAAAAGTCACAATACAACAACTTTAACCACAAGATTGCAAAAGCCAAAACACAACATAAAGTCACAACACAAGAACTTTCAGCCACAACCGGTTTGCAAAAGCCACAACACACTATAAAGTCACAACACAACAACTTTCACCCACAACCGGATTGCAAAAGCCAAAACACAACATAAAGTCACAAAACAACAACTTTCAGCCACAACCGGTTTGCAAAAGCCACAACACACCATGAAGTCAAAACACAACAGCTTTCAGCCACAACCGGATTGCAAAAGCCAAAACACAACATAAAGTCACAATACAACAACTTTAACCACAAAAGATTGCAAAAGCCAAAACACAACATAAAGTCACAACACAACAACTTCCAGCCAAAACCGGTTTGCAAAAGCCACAACACACCATAAAGTCAAAACACAACAACTTTCAGCCACAACCGGATTGCAAAAGCCACAACAAAACATAAAGTCACAACACAACAACTTTCAGCCACAACCGGATTGCAAAAGCCAAAACACAACATAAAGTCACAATACAACAACTTTAACCACAACAAGATTGCAAAAGCCAAAACACAACATAAAGTCAAAACACAACAACTTTCAGCCACAACCGGTTTGCAAAAGCCACAACACATCATAAAGTCTAAACACAACAACTTTCAGCCACAACCGGATTGCAAAAGCCAAAACACAACATAAAGTCACAATATAAAAAGTTTAACCACAACAAGATTGCAAAAGCCAAAACACAACATAAAGTCACAACACAACAACTTTCAGCCACAACCGGATTGCAAAAGCCAAAACACAACATAAAGTCACAACACAACAACTTTCAGCCACAACCGGATTGCAAAAGCCAAAACACAACATGAAGTCACAATACAACAACTTTAGCCACAGCAAGATTGCAAAAGCCAAAACACAACATAAAGTCACAATACAACAACTTTAACCACAACAAGATTGCAAAAGCCAAAACACAACATAAGGTCACAACACAACAACTTTCAGCCACAACCGGATTGCAAAAGCCAAAACACAACATAAAGTCACAATACAACAACTTTAACCACAACAAGATTGCAAAAGCCAAAACACAACATAAAGTCAAAACACAACAACTTTCAGCCACAACCGGTTTGCAAAAGCCACAACACACCATAAAGTCTAAACACAACAACTTTCAGCCACAACCGGATTGCAAAAGCCAAAACACAACATAAAGTCACAATATAAAAATTTTAACCACAACAAGATTGCAAAAGCCAAAACACAACATAAAGTCACAACACAACAACTTTCAGCCACAACCGGTTTGCAAAAGCCACAACACACCATAAAGTCCAAACACAACAACTTTCAGCCACAACCGGATTGCAAAAGCCAAAACACAACATAAAGTCACAACACAACAACTTTCAGCCACAACCGGTTTGCAAAAGCCACAACACACCATAAAGTCAAAACACAACAACTTTCAGCCACAACCGGATTACAAAAGCCAAAACACAACATAAAGTCACAACACAAGAACTTTCAGCCACAACCGGATTGCAAAAGCCAAAACACAACATAAAGTCAAAACACAACAACTTTCAGCCACAACTGGTTTGCAAAAGCCACAACACACCATAAAGTCAAAACACAACAACTTTCAGCCACAACCGGATTGCAAAAGCCAAAGCACAACATAAAGTCACAGTACAACAACTTTAACCACAACAAGATTGCAAAAGCCAAAACACAACATGAAGTCACAATACAACAACTTTAGCCACAGCAAGATTGCAAAAGCCAAAACACAACATAAAGTCACAACACAACAACTTTCAGCCACAACCGGTTTGCAAAAGCCACAACACACCATAAAGTCAAAACACAACAACTTTAACCACAACAAGATTGCAAAAGCCAAAACACAACATGAAGTCACAATACAACAACTTTAGCCACAGCAAGATTGCAAAAGCCAAAACACAACATAAAGTCACAACTCAACAACTTTCAGCCACAACCGGTTTGCAAAAGCCACAACACACCATAAAGTCAAAACACAACAACTTTAACCACAACAAGATTGCAAAAGCCAAAACACAACGTAAAGTCACAACACAACAACTTTCAGCCACAACCGGTTTGCAAAAGCCACAACACACCATAAAGTCCAAACACAACAACTTTCAGCCACAACCGGATTGCAAAAGCCAAAACACAACATGAAGTCACAATACAACAACTTTAGCCACAGCAAGATTGCTAAAGCCAAAACACAACATAAAGTCACAACACAACAACTTTCAGCCACAACCGGTTTGCAAAAGCCACAACACACCACAAAGTCAAAACACAACAACTTTCAGCCACGACCGGTTTGCAAAAGCCACAACACAACATAAAGTCACAATACAACAACTTTAACCACAGCAAGATTGCAAAAGCCAAAACACAACATAAAGTCACAACACAACAACTTTCAGCCACAACCGGATTGCAAAAGCCACAACACACCATAAAGTCAAAACACAACAACTTTCAGCCACAACCGGTTTGCAAAAGCCAAAACACAACATGAAGTCACAATACAATAACATTAGCCACAGCAAGATTGCAAAAGCCAAAACACAACATAAATTCACAGCACAACAACTTTCAGCCACAACCGGTTTGCAAAAGCCACAACACACTATAAAGTCACAACACAACAACTTTCACCCACAACCGGATTGCAAAAGCCAAAACACAACATAAAGTCACAAAACAACAACTTTCAGCCACAACCGGTTTGCAAAAGCCACAACACACCATGAAGTCAAAACACAACAGCTTTCAGCCACAACCGGATTGCAAAAGCCAAAACACAACATAAAGTCACAATACAACAACTTTAACCACAAAAGATTGCAAAAGCCAAAACACAACATAAAGTCACAACACAACAACTTCCAGCCAAAACCGGTTTGCAAAAGCCACAACACACCATAAAGTCAAAACACAACAACTTTCAGCCACAACCGGATTGCAAAAGCCACAACAAAACATAAAGTCACAACACAACAACTTTCAGCCACAACCGGATTGCAAAAGCCAAAACACAACATAAAGTCACAATACAACAACTTTAACCACAACAAGATTGCAAAAGCCAAAACACAACATAAAGTCAAAACACAACAACTTTCAGCCACAACCGGTTTGCAAAAGCCACAACACATCATAAAGTCTAAACACAACAACTTTCAGCCACAACCGGATTGCAAAAGCCAAAACACAACATAAAGTCACAATATAAAAAGTTTAACCACAACAAGATTGCAAAAGCCAAAACACAACATAAAGTCACAACACAACAACTTTCAGCCACAACCGGATTGCAAAAGCCAAAACACAACATAAAGTCACAACACAACAACTTTCAGCCACAACCGGATTGCAAAAGCCAAAACACAACATGAAGTCACAATACAACAACTTTAGCCACAGCAAGATTGCAAAAGCCAAAACACAACATAAAGTCACAATACAACAACTTTAACCACAACAAGATTGCAAAAGCCAAAACACAACATAAGGTCACAACACAACAACTTTCAGCCACAACCGGATTGCAAAAGCCAAAACACAACATAAAGTCACAATACAACAACTTTAACCACAACAAGATTGCAAAAGCCAAAACACAACATAAAGTCAAAACACAACAACTTTCAGCCACAACCGGTTTGCAAAAGCCACAACACACCATAAAGTCTAAACACAACAACTTTCAGCCACAACCGGATTGCAAAAGCCAAAACACAACATAAAGTCACAATATAAAAATTTTAACCACAACAAGATTGCAAAAGCCAAAACACAACATAAAGTCACAACACAACAACTTTCAGCCACAACCGGTTTGCAAAAGCCACAACACACCATAAAGTCCAAACACAACAACTTTCAGCCACAACCGGATTGCAAAAGCCAAAACACAACATAAAGTCACAACACAACAACTTTCAGCCACAACCGGTTTGCAAAAGCCACAACACACCATTAAGTCAAAACACAACAACTTTCAGCCACAACCGGATTACAAAAGCCAAAACACAACATAAAGTCACAACACAAGAACTTTCAGCCACAACCGGATTGCAAAAGCCAAAACACAACATAAAGTCAAAACACAACAACTTTCAGCCACAACTGGTTTGCAAAAGCCACAACACACCATAAAGTCAAAACACAACAACTTTCAGCCACAACCGGATTGCAAAAGCCAAAGCACAACATAAAGTCACAGTACAACAACTTTAACCACAACAAGATTGCAAAAGCCAAAACACAACATGAAGTCACAATACAACAACTTTAGCCACAGCAAGATTGCAAAAGCCAAAACACAACATAAAGTCACAACACAACAACTTTCAGCCACAACCGGTTTGCAAAAGCCACAACACACCATAAAGTCAAAACACAACAACTTTAACCACAACAAGATTGCAAAAGCCAAAACACAACATGAAGTCACAATACAACAACTTTAGCCACAGCAAGATTGCAAAAGCCAAAACACAACATAAAGTCACAACTCAACAACTTTCAGCCACAACCGGTTTGCAAAAGCCACAACACACCATAAAGTCAAAACACAACAACTTTAACCACAACAAGATTGCAAAAGCCAAAACACAACGTAAAGTCACAACACAACAACTTTCAGCCACAACCGGTTTGCAAAAGCCACAACACACCATAAAGTCCAAACACAACAACTTTCAGCCACAACCGGATTGCAAAAGCCAAAACACAACATGAAGTCACAATACAACAACTTTAGCCACAGCAAGATTGCTAAAGCCAAAACACAACATAAAGTCACAACACAACAACTTTCAGCCACAACCGGTTTGCAAAAGCCACAACACACCACAAAGTCAAAACACAACAACTTTCAGCCACGACCGGTTTGCAAAAGCCACAACACAACATAAAGTCACAATACAACAACTTTAACCACAGCAAGATTGCAAAAGCCAAAACACAACATAAAGTCACAACACAACAACTTTCAGCCACAACCGGATTGCAAAAGCCACAACACACCATAAAGTCAAAACACAACAACTTTCAGCCACAACCGGTTTGCAAAAGCCAAAACACAACATGAAGTCACAATACAATAACATTAGCCACAGCAAGATTGCAAAAGCCAAAACACAACATAAATTCACAGCACAACAACTTTCAGCCACAACCGGTTTGCAAAAGCCACAACACACCATAAAGACAAAACACAACAACTTTCAGCCACAACCAGATTGCAAAAGCCAAAACACAACACAAAGTCACAATACAACAACTTTAACCACAAAAGATTGCAAAAGCCAAAACACAACATAAAGTCACAGCACAACAACTTTCAGCCACAACCGGATTGCAAAAGCCAAAACACACCATAAAGTCAAAACACAACAACTTTCAGCCACAACCGGATTGCAAAAGCCAAAACACACCATAAAGTCAAAACACAACAACTTTAACCACAACAAGATTGCAAAAGCCAAAACACAACATGAAGTCACAATACAACAACTTTAGCCACAGCAAGATTGCAAAAGCCAAAACACAACATAAAGTCACAACTCAACAACTTTCAGCCACAACCGGTTTGCAAAAGCCACAACACACCATAAAGTCAAAACACAACAACTTTAACCACAACAAGATTGCAAAAGCCAAAACACAACGTAAAGTCACAACACAACAACTTTCAGCCACAACCGGTTTGCAAAAGCCACAACACACCATAAAGTCCAAACACAACAACTTTCAGCCACAACCGGATTGCAAAAGCCAAAACACAACATGAAGTCACAATACAACAACTTTAGCCACAGCAAGATTGCTAAAGCCAAAACACAACATAAAGTCACAACACAACAACTTTCAGCCACAACCGGTTTGCAAAAGCCACAACACACCACAAAGTCAAAACACAACAACTTTCAGCCACGACCGGTTTGCAAAAGCCACAACACAACATAAAGTCACAATACAACAACTTTAACCACAGCAAGATTGCAAAAGCCAAAACACAACATAAAGTCACAACACAACAACTTTCAGCCACAACCGGATTGCAAAAGCCACAACACACCATAAAGTCAAAACACAACAACTTTCAGCCACAACCGGTTTGCAAAAGCCAAAACACAACATGAAGTCACAATACAATAACATTAGCCACAGCAAGATTGCAAAAGCCAAAACACAACATAAATTCACAGCACAACAACTTTCAGCCACAACCGGTTTGCAAAAGCCACAACACACCATAAAGACAAAACACAACAACTTTCAGCCACAACCAGATTGCAAAAGCCAAAACACAACACAAAGTCACAATACAACAACTTTAACCACAAAAGATTGCAAAAGCCAAAACACAACATAAAGTCACAGCACAACAACTTTCAGCCACAACCGGATTGCAAAAGCCAAAACACACCATAAAGTCAAAACACAACAACTTTCAGCCACAACCGGATTGCAAAAGCCAAAACACAACATGAAGTCACAATACAACAACTTTAGCCACAGCAAGATTGCAAAAGCCAAAACACAACATAAAGTCACAAAACAACAACTTTCAGCCACAGCCGGTTTGCAAAAGCCACAACACACCATGAAGTCAAAACACAACAGCTTTCAGCCACAACCGGATTGCAAAAGCCAAAACACAACATAAAGTCACAATACAACAACTTTAACCACAAAAGATTGCAAAAGCCAAAACACAACATAAAGTCACAACACAACAACTTCCAGCCAAAACCGGTTTGCAAAAGCCACAACACACCATAAAGTCAAAACACAACAACTTTCAGCCACAACCGGATTGCAAAAGCCAAAACACAACATGAATTCACAATACAATAACTTTAGCCACAGCAAGATTGCAAAAGCCAAAACACAACATAAAGTCACAACACAACAACTTTCAGCCACAACCGCTTTGCAAAAGCCACAACACACCATAAAGACAAAACACAACAACTTTCAGCCACAACCGGATTGCAAAAGCCAAAACACAACATAAAGTCACAATACAACAACTTTAACCACAAAAGATTGCAAAAGCCAAAACACAACATAAAGTAACAGCACAACAACTTTCAGCCACAACCAAATTGCAAAAGCCAAAACACACCACAAAGTCAAAACACAACAACTTTCAGCCACAACCGGATTGCAAAAGCCAAAACACAACATAAAGTCACAATACAACAACTTTCAGCCACAACCGGTTTGCAAAAGTCACAACACACCATAAAGTCAAAACACAACAACTTTCAGCCACAACCGGATTGCAAAAGCCAAAACACAACATAAAGTCATAATACAACAACTTTAACCACAAAAGATTGCAAAAGCCAAAACACAACATAAAGTCACAATACAACAACTTTAACCACAACAAAAGCCAAAACAAACGCAAACGCCACAACATAACATAAAGCCACAGCACAACAGCTCTACACCACAACACAACCACATAAAGTCATAACACATCCTCATAAAGTTACAACACAACCTCATAAAGTCACAACACAACCTCATAAAGTCATAACACAACAACGTTCAGCCAAAACAGGACTGCAAAAGCCACAACAAATGCAAATGTCACACCACAACAACATTCACCCACAACCCAACAACTTCACGCCACAATACAGCAACATTCCGCCACAGCAAGATTGCAAAAAGCAACAACACAACATAAAGTCACAGCACAACAACTTGAAGCCACAAAATAACCACAAATGCATACACCACAACACAACAACGTAAAGCTACAACAAAACAACTTTAAGCCACAATGCAACAACAGAAGCAGCAGCGGACCAAGTTTTGTCATTTTTGTTTAGCTGCTTTATAATGTTTGGTTGTGGCTTTTGCAATCATGTTGTGGCTGAAAGTTGTCGTGTCGTGGCTTATGTTGTGTTGTTGCGTTTGCATTTGTAGCAGTTTTTGCAATCGTGTTTCAGTTCATTAGTGTTTTGTTTTGAGGCTTTGTGTTGTTGTGTTGTGGCTTTAAATTGTTGTGTGGTGGCTATTGCAATCGTTTTGTGGCTTTTGCAATCATGTTGTAGCTGAAAGTTGTGGTTGTTGTGTAGCTTTATATTAATGTGTTGTGGGGTTTGCATTCTGCAGTGTTTTTTGCAATCGTGCTGGTGGCTGAAAGTTGTTGTGTTGTGGCTTTTGCAATCGTGTTGTGGCTGGAAGTCGTGTTGTGTTGTGGCTTTAAGTTGTTGTCTTGTGGCTTTTGCAATTGTGTTGTGGCTTTAAGTTGTTGTGTTATGGCTATTGCAATCGTTTTGAAGCTTTTGCAATCGTGTCGTAGCTGAAAGTTGTGGTTGTTTTGTGGCTTCGTATCAATGTGTTGTGGCATTTGCGTTTTGTAGTGGCTTTTGCAATCATGTTGTGGCTGAAAGTCATTTTGCAGCGTTTGCTTTTGTCGGGACCCTTCTTGGCCACCGTAGCGTAGCGGCAACAAAAGTCCCAGGTTTGAGTCCAGATGGCTGACTGACCTGGAGGCCTTTCTGCATTGAGTTTGCACGAACACAAGTTCCTTTCCAGCCAGTTCCTTTGAACAAAGTTCTGACACAAGTTTTGGATTTTCCATCCATCCATCCATCTTCTTGCGCTTATGCGAGGTCGGGTTGCGGGGCCAAAGCAGGAAAGCCCAGACTTCCCTCTCCCCAGCCACTTCGTCCAGCTCCTCTTGGCGGATCGCGAGGCGTTCCTAGGCCAGCCGGGAGACATAGTCTTCCCAACGTGTCCTGGGTCTTTCCCGTGGTCTCCTACCGGTCGCACGTGCCCTAAACACGTCCCTAGGGAGGCGTTCGAGTGGCATCCTGACCAGATGCCCGAACCACCTCATCTGGCTCCTCTCCATGTGGAGGGCCAGTGGCTTTACTTTGAGCTCTCCCCGGATGGCAGAGCTTCTCACCCTATCTCTAAGGGAGAGACCCGCCACCCGGCGTAGGAAACTCATTTCGGTCGCTTGTACCCGTGATCTTGTCCTTTCGGTCATGACCCAAAGCTCATGACCATAGGTGAGGATGGGAACGTAGATCGACCGGTAAATGAGAGCTTTGCCTTCCGGCTCAGCTCCTTCTTCACCACAACGGATCGATACAGCGTCCGCATTACTGCAGATGCCGCACCGATACACTTGTCGATCTCACCATCCACTCTTCCCCCACTCGTGAAGAAAACTCCGAGGTACTTGAACTCCTCCACTTGGGGCACGGTCTCCTCCCCAACCCGGAGATGGCACTCCACCATTTTCCGGGCGAGAACCATAGACTCGGACTTGGAGGTGCTGATTCTCATCCCAGTCGCTTCACACTCGGCTGCGAGCCGATCCAGTGAGAGCTGAAGATCCTGGCCAGATGAAGCCATCAGGACCACATGTCCTAACCCCATGGGGCCCGGCCGGGCATAGCCCAAAGAGGCAACGTGGGTCCCCCTTCCAATGGGCTCACCACTCATGGTAGGGGCCATAGAGGTCGGGTGCTTTGTGAGCTGGGCGGAAGCCGAAGGCAGGGCACTTGGTGGTCCGATCCTTGGCTACATAAGCTAGCTCTTGGGAAGTGGAATGTTTAGAATTTTGCTGAGCTAAATCCAGAGAACACGTTCTGTCATTTTTTTCTTGTATTATAACCCAGTTTTGTCTTCCTTTTTTTTCAGGAACTATGGTGAGTAAAGACGAGGCCAAAAGCATCGTGGTGTCAGACACCGATGAATCCGATTCGGACACGGACCTCGCGCACAACCTCGACGCGCACTCCGGGCCGCAGGTGAGGAAGAAGAACAAGGCCTTGCAGGTCCATTTTCGGGATATCTGCGAGGCGCAGAAGGAGCACGGAGGAAAACACTCCCGGTCCATATCCTGCAAAGTGACCCACAGACAATACATGACCATGCCCGCCAGACGCTCCATCCCGAACGTGACCCGGAGCACCGGCGTGCAGACCTCACCCGACCTGACCAAGCGATACAAGACTTTCCCCTTTGAGAGGAAGAAGGGACACACGTTCAAGCACGCCGCGTTAGTGGAGGACTACAGAGGACAAAACAACGGCTTCTTGAGCGATATAAAAGCGCTGGGAGAGGACGGACAACCCATCGGGTTATCCTCCGTTGTGGGACAGACCAAGGTTTTGCTCCACCAGACGGACGACAGCAGCGATACGGAGGATTTGATTTGCGACGCCAACTGCGTGGACGGAACCTCCTGTCCGGATTCTCATCTCCCGTCCCGTCTGAACAACCCCGCGGAGCACCAGGACTGCGGGACAAGGACTAAACACAAAGGATTACCGCGAGAAGACACGGACCAAGCTTACGCCAAGCGTCCGCTGGCCAACTCTGAGTTCGCAAAGGGCGGGGGTCCGGTCGCGTGGAACTCTTTGACCCGAGTGGAGTCTTTGGGAAGCCCCTCGAAGGCTTGTAAAAGAAAGCAGTCCCAGACGCTTCCCCACAGCGTCTCGTGTTCGTCGCAGTCGCGAGGGCAGTGCCGGACCAGGCACGCCTCGGCCTCCTCCAAACTCCAGCAAACGCCTGGGACGGGCGAGGGTTTACCTGCGGGGAGGAGCGGCCGGCGGGTGACACCTCAACCCGGAGACAAGGATATCAAAGAGCAGCTGCAGGCTATGGAGAATCTCATCAACTCCAGCCAGGAGACCATCAAGGTCCTCCTCGGAGTTATTCAGGAGCTAGAGAAAGGTGAAGCACAGAGAGAGGGGTGAGTTTCTTTATAATGAACATTTAAATTTTTTATACAGGGACCCTGCAAAGTATAGTAGACTATAGAGCTGCGAGCACCTTTCACACAGGCATCATCCGGCTCTTTTACAGCCACTTCTAAAGACAGCTTGTGCACAATTATTTAGGACCTGATGTTCTAAGATCCAAATAACAAGTCCTAAACAACACCTGCAAACCATACAATTAGTGGCCTGATTTACTAAAGGTTTGCGTGTACTAGGAGACCAAAAATACAAAAAACAAATATGTCTGGAGCCGCAAAAAGGGGAAAAAACGTATATAAGTCTGATAATGAAGGCAACGCATGACGTAAGTGTCTTTATTAGCTATAATAGCCTACTATCAAAATGACTTTAAAGTCTTATACAAGTGTTATAATGAAGACAACACATGATGTAAGTGTTTATATTAGCTGTAGTAGCCTACTATCAAAATGAGTTTAAAAGTCTTATATAAGTGTTATAATGAAGACAACACATGATGTAAGTGTCTATATTAGTTGTATTAGCCTACTATCAAAATGACTTTAAAAGTCTTATATAAGTGTTATAATGAAGACAACACATGATGTAAATGTTGATTTTAACTAAATTAGCCTACTATCAAAATTACTTTAAAAGTCTTATATAAGTGTTATAATAAGGACAGCACATGATGTAAGTGTCTATATTATTTATATTAGCCTACTATCAAAATGACTTTAAAAGTCTTATATAAGTGTTATAATGAAGACAACACATTACATAAGTGTCTATTTTAGCAATAATAGCCTACTATCAAAATTACTTTAAAAGTAAGTGTTATAATTAAGACAACACATGATGAAAGTGTCTTTATTACTTACTATCAAAATGACCTTAAAAGTCTTATATAAGTGTTATAATGAAGACGACACATGATGTAAGTGTCTATTTTAGCTATAATAGCCTACTATCAAAATTACTTTAAAAGTCTTACATAAGTGTTATAATGAAGACAACACATTACATAAGTGTCTATTTTAGCTATAATAGCCTTCCGTTAAAATGACTTTAAAAGTCTTATATAAGTGTTATAATAAAGACGACACATGATGTAAGTGTCTATATTATCTATATTAGCCTACTATCAAAATGACTTTAAAAGTCTTATATAAGTGTTATAAGACAATTACACAATTCAAACAACACAACACAACAACGTAAAGCCACAAAAACAACAACAAAGCTACAAGAAAACAACTTTGAGCTTCAAACTGACTGCAAAAGCCACTAATGCAAACACCACACCACAACTATTTTGTTGCCAATAATCACATTAACATCACGTTCCGGAACACTAACTTCAATCAATGCTTTTCCTGTGACAGTTTCAGTTTATTGTATTTCTTAACTGCAGCACTTCCACTGCATAACCCTTTTATGCTCACCTCTTCTCCAATGCTATGCAACATTTCATTATGATTAGACGGTCCGCTAATGCAGGTCACCAAAAGGTATTTTCCCAACACGCGCTCGGGGTGAAATGATAGCTACAGGCAACCGGTGTCTTGGCGAAGTCTTACATTATTTTTACAGCAGGGGAAAAGACTCGGAGAAGGCATTCGACCGTGTCCCTCGGGAAGTCCTGTGGGGAGTGCTCAGAGAGTATGGGGTATCGGACTGTCTGATGGTGGCGGTCCGCTCCCTGTATGATCAGTGTCAGAGCTTGGTCCGCATTGCTGGCGGTAAGTCGGACACGTTTCCAGTGAGGGTTGGACCCCGCCAAGGCTGCCCTTTGTCACCCATTCTGTTCATAACTTTTATCGACAGAATGTCTAGGCTCAGTCAAGGCGTTGAGGGGATCCGGTTTGGTGGCTGCAGGATTAGGTCTCTGCTTTTTGCAGATGATGTGGTCCTGATGGCTTCATCTGGCCAGGATCTTCAGCTCTCGCTGGATCGGTTCGCAGCCAAGTGTGAAGCGACTGGGATGGGAATCAGCACCTCCAAGTCCGAGTCCACGGGAAAGGGTGGAGTGGCATCTCCGGGTTGGGGAGGAGACCTTGCCCCAAGTGGAGGAGTTCAAGTATCTCGGAGTCTTGTTCAGGAGTGAGGGAAGAGTGGATCGTGGGGCTGAGGTTGCTGAGGTAGTTAAAAAGCTCCTCGGTGGCAAGGCCCCAGGGGTAGATGAGATCCGCCCGGAGTTCCTTAAGGCTCTGGATGCTGTGGGGGCTGTCTTGGTTGACAAGACTCTGCAGCATCGTGTGGACATCGGGGGCGGTACCTCTGGATTGGCAGACCGGGGTGGCGGTTCCTCTCTTTAAGAAGCGGAACCGGAGGGTGTGTTCTAACTATCGTGGGATCACACTCCTCAGCCTTCCCGGTAAGGTCTATTCAGGTGTACTGGAGAGGAGGCTACGCCGGATAGTCGAACCTCGGATTCAGGAGGAACAGTGTGGTTTTCGTCCTGGTCGTGGAACTGTGGACCAGCTCTATATTCTCGGCAGGGTCCTTGAGGGTGCATGGGAGTTTGCCCAACCAGTCTACATGTGTTTTGTGGACTTGGAGAAGGCATTCGACCGTGTCCCTCGGGAAGTCCTGTGGGGAGTGCTCAGAGAGTATGGGGTATCGGACTGTCTGATTGTGGCAGTCCGCTCCCTGTATGCTCAGTGCCAGAGCTTGGTCCGCATTGCCGGCAGTGAGTTGGGCACGTTTCCAGTGAGGGTTGGACTCCGCCAAGGCTGCCCTTTGTCACCGATTCTGTTCATAACTTTTATGGACAGAATTTCTAGGCGCAGTCAAGGCGTTGAGGGGATCTGGTTTGGTGGTTGCAGGATTAGGTCTCTGCTTTTTGCAGATGATGTGGTCCTGATGGCTTCATCTGGCCAGGATCTTCAGCTCTCACTGGATCGGTTCGCAGCCGAGTGTAAAGCGTCTGGGATGGGAATCAGCACCTCCAAGTCCGAGTCCACGGGAAAGGGTGGAGTGCCATCTCCGGGATGGGGAGGAGACCTTGCCCCAAGTGGAGGAGTTCAAGTATCTCGGAGTCTTGTTCACGAGTGAGGGAAGAGTGGATCGTGAGGTCGACAGGCGGAGCGGTGCGGCGTATTCAGTAATGCGGACGCTGTATCGATCCGTTGTGGTGAAGAAGGAGCTGAGCCGGAAGGCAAAGCTCTCAATTTACAGGTCGATCTACGTTCCCATCCTCACCTATGGTCATGAGCTTTGGGTTATGACCGAAAGGACAAGATCACGGGTACAAGCGGCCGAAATGAGTTTCCTACACCGGGTGCCGGGTCTCTCCCTTAGAGATAGGGTGAGAAGCTCTGTCATCCGGGGGGAGCTCAAAATAAAGTCACTGCTCCTCCACATCGAGAGGAAACAGATGAGGTGGTTCGGGCATCTGGTCAGGATGCCACCCGAACGCCTCCCTAGGGATGTGTTTAGGGCACGTCCGACCGGTAGGAGGCCACGTGGAAGACCCAGGACACGTTGGGAAGACTATGTCTCCCGGCTGGCCTGGGAACGCCTCGGGATCCCCTGTGTAGGAGCTGGACGAAATGGCTGGGGAGAGGGAAGTCTGGGCTTCTCTGCTTAGGCTGCTGCCCCCGCGAGCTGACCTCGGATAAGCGGAAAAAGATGGATTGATGGATGGGTTGTTTTTTAGTGTTGCCGAACTGGGCTGACCCAAGCTAACTGGATGCCAATCTGACAAGTCATGATTCGATTGCGATTCTTCGATTCAACATTGATTCTCGATTCAACACGATTCTTAATACCAACCAATTCTCGCAACATCATGTAAATTCCGGACTATAAGCGGACAATCACTGGTACTTTAACTTTAACTTTAACTTTAATCATTTTATATTATATAATATTACCGTATTTTCCGCACTATAAGGCGCACCGGATTATAAGGCGCACCTTCAACGAATGGCCTATTTTAAAACTTTGTTCATATATAAGGCGCACCGCATTATAAGGCGCACCGCATTATAAGGCGCTTAGAATAAACGCTACAGTAGAGGCTGGGGTTACGTTATGCATCCCGTAGTTGCGAGACCTGTTGTGGCTCAATATTGGTCCATATATAAGTCGCACCGGATTATAAGGCGCACTGTCAGCTTTTGAGAAAATTGGAGGTTTTTAGGTGCGCCTTATAATGCGGTGCGCCTTATATTTGAACAAAGTTTTAAAATAGGCCATTCGTTGAAGGTGCGCCTTATAATCCGGTGCGCCTTATAGTGCGGAAAATACGGTAACTTTAATTATTTTATATTATATAATATTACCGTATTTTCCGCACTATAAGGCGCACCGGATTATAAGGCGCCCCTTCAACGAATGACTTAATTTAAAACTTTGTTCATATATAAGGCGCACCGCATTATAAGGCGCAGCGCATTATAAGGCGCTTAGAATAAACGCTACAGTAGAGGCTGGGGTTACGTTATGCATCCCGTAGTTGCGAGACCTGTTGTGGCTCAATATTGGTCCATATATAAGTCGCACCGGATTATAAGGCGCACTGTCAGCTTTTGAGAAAATTGGAGGTTTTTAGGTGCGCCTTATAATGCGGTGCGCCTTATATATGAACAAAGTTTTAAAATAGGCCATTCGTTGAAGGTGCGCCTTATAATCCGGTGCGCCTTATAGTGCGGGAAATACGGTAACTTTAATTATTTTATATTATATAATACTACCGTATTTTCCGCACTATAAGGCGCACCGGATTATAAGGCGCACCTTCGACGAATGGCCTATTTTAAAACTTTGTTCATATATAAGGCGCACCGCATTATAAGGCACACCGCATTATAAGGTGCACCGCATTATAAGGCGCTTAGAATAAACGCTACAGTAGAGGCTGGGGTTACGTTATGCATCCCGTAGTTGCAAGACCTGTTGTGGCTCAATATTGGTCCACATATAAGGCGCGCCGGATTATAAGGTGCACTGTCAGTTTTTGAGAAAATTGGAGGTTTTTAGGTGCGCCTTATAATGCGGTGCGCCTTATATATGAACAAAGTTTTAAAATAGGCCATTCGTTGAAGGTGCGCCTTATAATCCGGTGCGCCTTATAGTGCGGAAAATACGGTAACTTTAATTATTTTATATTATATAATATTACCGTATTTTCCGCACTATAAGGCGCACCGGATTATAAGGCACACCTTCGACGAATGGCCTATTTTAAAACGTTGTTCATATATAAGGCGCACCGCATTATAAGGCGCACCGCATTATAAGGCGCTTAGAATAAACGCTACAGTAGAGGCTGGGGTTACGTTATGCATCCCGTAGTTGCGAGACTTGTTGTGGCTCAATATTGGTCCACATATAAGGCGCACCGGATTATAAGGCGCACTGTCAGCTTTTGAGAAAATTGGAGGTTTTTAGGTGCGCCTTATAATGCGGTGCGCCTTATATATGAACAAAGTTTTTAAAAAGGCCATTCGTTGAAGGTGCGCCTTATAATCCGGTGCGCCTTATAGTGCGGAAAATACGGTAACTTTAATTATTTTATATTATATAATATTACCGTATTTTCCGCACTATAAGGCGCACCGGATTATAAGGCGCACCTTCGACGAATGGCCTATTTTAAAACTGTGTTCATATATAAGGCGCATCGCATTATAAGGCGCTTAGAATAAACGCTACAGTAGAGGCTGGGGTTACGTTATGCATCCCGTAGTTGCGAGACCTGTTGTGGCTCAATATTGGTCCATATATAAGGCGCACCGGATTATAAGGCGCACTGTCAGCTTTTGAGAAAATTGGAGGTTTTTAGGTAACTTTAATTATTTTATATTATATAATATTACCGTATTTTCCGCACTATAAGGCGCACCGGATTATAAGGCGCACCTTCAACGAATGGCCTATTTTAAAACGTTGTTCATATATAAGGCGCACCGCATTATAAGGCGCACCGCATTATAAGGCGCTTAGAATAAACGCTACAGTAGAGGCTGGGGTTAAGTTATGCATCCCGTAGTTGTGAGACCTGTTGTGGCTCAATATTGGTCCATATATAAGGCGCACCGGATTATAAGGCGCACTGTCAGCTTTTGAGAAAATTGGAGGTTTTTAGGTGCACCTTATAGTGCGGAAAATACGGTAAAAAATAATTTTTATTGGATAGTAGTCTGTTTATTCCAATTCTGAGTTGTATCTTTATTACCTCTTGTGTAATTTATTTGTATCCCATATTTATTCCCACTACCGCACCTTAAATTGGAGTCCTTAATCTTGTTATATGCAAATATAATGACAATAAAGTCCATTCTATCCTATTCTAATCATGCACTGACCAAATATGCCTGATTAGCACTCCACACAAGTCAATAACATCAACAAAGTGCACCTTTGTGCATTCACGCACAGTATAAAACTTTTGGTGGACAAAATGAGACAAGATTTTTACATGTAAACAAACTGTTGCGCCACAGTCCACGCTATGGTGAGTTCAAGAACTGCTGAAATGAGTAGGACAAAACTATCATCAGTGAAGCATTCTCACAATCGGGAAGGTTTGTGTCCTCAAACGATGACGACGTCCTCCATCCACCATTCAGT
Organism: Nerophis lumbriciformis; assembly: GCF_033978685.3. NCBI lineage: Eukaryota > Metazoa > Chordata > Actinopteri > Syngnathiformes > Syngnathidae > Nerophis > Nerophis lumbriciformis. The sequence goes on along the minus strand of NC_084549.2, from coordinate 69,668,032 downwards.
TCAACAACCAGCAGTCTAATGGGGTGTTATCATCCATCCCCCCCCCCCCCCAGTCCGTGCAACCGCCGTCTCCCTAATTGTAATGTGCGAGCAAATGTACCTGCAATAATCCTCCACGTAACGTTATCATCATGTTTCATTTCGACATGGACCTCTTTAAATGTCAGCAAGCCTCATAAAGTCCTCAAGCTGTGTACTCAGTCAGGGTGTTATTGCAGGGGCCATCGTGAGAACCATTAGGGTGCAGCTCTAAAACCTACACAAGGTAAATTGTGTTTAGGCCAAATCCATATTTAGTGCACACCCATGGTCTCCCCCCCCCCCACCCTCACATCTCCATTATGGTCCGCCCGGCTTTTTAAAGGAGCAATTAGTGCAGCCTCATCATGCGTCTCCACAAAGTTGTGTCTTCCCACATCAGGGTTAGTACAGAGATGGCAGAGAATCCCCACTTTTCATTGGGAACTACCGTATTTCCTTGAATTAGCGCCAGGGCGGTAATTAATTTAAAACCTCTTCTCCCTTTGGCACTTACCAAAGGCATGCGGTGAATTTAGGCCTGCGCTTATAAATTTGAGTGTGATGTAAGGATACCATCATGAAAAGCACATTTATTTAAAAAAAAAAAACGTTATTACTTATAAATGAAGTCCATGCGCCGCTCCTTCTGAACAAAAGCATCGATAACTTGTTTATAGAAGTCTTCCTTATCTTTTAAAAGACTCTCTGTCTCGATGGAGATCTTCCTTTAATTATTACCTCCTGCTCAGTTTAGAAAACTGTTGTTGTCACTTCTTCTGCAGCCGAGTAGTCGCAAGAATGATCCCTGGGATCACTAGCGCCCTCTACCACCATGAGGCGGGAGTCATTCAATGACTCATATTTGACACACGCTATATTAATAAAACATTTTTACTGTTCTTTTTATCATATTCAATAGCTTGGACCTTAAATCCTACTGAATAGCTCTTTATCTTCTTCCCTTTATGCGATTTTAAATGTTTGAAATTAGCCTCTTCCATTTTGGAAAATGATGCCATGTCATGAAAAAAAATAAAGAAGATGTGTCCAAACTTTTGGCCTGTTCTGTAAATATATATACAGGTAAAAGCCAGTAAATTAGAATATTTTGAAAAACTTGATTTATTTCAGTAATTGCATTCAAAAGGTGTAACTTGTACATTATATTTATTCATTGCACACAGACTGATGCATTCAAATGTTTATTTCATTTAATTTTGATAATTTGAAGTGGCAACAAATGAAAATCCAAAATTCCGTGTGTCACAAAATTAGAATATTACTTAAGGCTAATACAAAAAAGGGATTTTTAGAAATGTTGGCCAACTGAAAAGTATGAAAATGAAAAATATGAGCATGTACAATACTCAGTACTTGGTTGGAGCTCCTTTTGCCTCAATTACTGCGTTAATGCGGCGTGGCATGGAGTCGATGAGTTTCTGGCACTGCTCAGGTGTTATGAGAGCCCAGGTTGCTCTGATAGTGGCCTTCAACTCTTCTGCGTTTTTGGGTCTGGCATTCTGCATCTTCCTTTTCACAATACCCCACAGATTTTCTATGGGGCTAAGGTCAGGGGAGTTGGCGGGCCAATTTAGAACAGAAATACCATGGTCCGTAAACCAGGCACGGGTAGATTTTGCGCTGTGTGCAGGCGCCAAGTCCTGTTGGAACTTGAAATCTCCATCTCCATAGAGCAGGTCAGCAGCAGGAAGCATGAAGTGCTCTAAAACTTGCTGGTAGACGGCTGCGTTGACCCTGGATCTCAGGAAACAGAGTGGACCGACACCAGCAGATGACATGGCACCCCAAACCATCACCCAACCATGCAAATTTTGCATTTCCTTTGGAAATCGAGGTCCCAGAGTCTGGAGGAAGACAGGAGAGGCACAGGATCCACGTTGCCTGAAGTCTAGTGTAAAGTTTCCACCATCAGTGTGTCACAATATTCTAATTTTGTGACACACGGAATTTTGGATTTTCATTTGTTGCCACTTCAAATCATCAAAATTAAATGAAATAAACATTTGAATGCATCAGTCTGTGTGCAATGAATAAATATAATGTACAAGTTACACCTTTTGAATGCAATTACTGAAATAAATCAAGTTTTTCAAAATATTCTAATTTACTGGCTTTTACCTGTATATAAAATATAAGTTGGTGTATTATCCTATTCTGATGACTTGCATTGATTGGAATCAGACAGGAAATGCAGTAGTTGCTAAAAAAGTTCCACAACTTTGAATTGTGGATGGGGAAAAAAGGTATCCTCCCTTTCCAATACCACATGAAAGTGGTTGGTTTTTGCATTCTCATTTGTCCAGCAACCGTACTCGTTTCTGTACCTTTACAAGAAATACATCAGAGGCGGCAGCTCGCTAGGATGGAGCAGCACTTTTATTGTGAAGACAAGAACTGTGCAGTGGGTCTTTACACTGTGGTTGTGTTGGGGAGAGTGTGACGTCATAGTACAAACCCCAAAACCAGTGAAGTTGGCACGTTGTGTAAATGGTAAATAAAAAGAGAATACAATGATTTGCAAATCCTTTTCAACTTATATTCAATTGAATAGACTGCAAAGACAAGATATTTCATGTTCACACTAATAAACTTCATTTTTGTTTTGCAAATAATCATTAACTTTAACTTAATTGCAGCAATACATTGCAAAAAAGGTTGTCACTGGGGCATTTTTACCACTGTGTTACATGGCCTTTCCTTTTAACAACACTCAGTAAACGTTTGGGAACTGAGGAGACACATAATTATTTCCCATTCTTGCTTGATGTACAGCTTAAGTTGTTCAACAGTCTCCGTTGTGGTATTTTAGGCTTCATAATGCGCCACACATTTTCAATGGGAGACAGGTCTGGACTACAGGCAGGCCAGTCTAGTACCCGCACTCTTTTACTACGAAGCCACGCTGTTGTAACATAGCAAATTGTGGCTTGGCATTGTCTTGCTAAAATAAGCAGGGGCGTCCATGATAACGGTGCTTGGATGGCAACATATGTTGCTCCAAAACCTGTATGTACCTTTCAGCATTAATGGTGCCTTCACAGATGTGTAAGTTACCCATACTCCGGGCACTAATACACCCCCATACCATCACACATGCTGGCTTTTCAACTTTGCACCTATACCAATCCGGATGGTTCTTTTCCTCTTTGTTCCGGAGGACACGACGTCCACAGTTTCCAAAAAAACAATTTGAAATGTGGACTCGTCAGACCACAGAACACGTTTCCACTTTGCATCAGTCCATCTTAGATGAGCTCGGGCCCAGTAAAGTCGGCGGCGTTTCTGGGTGTTGTTGATGAATGGCTTTCGCTTTGCTTAGTAGAGTTTTAACTTGCACTTACAAATGTAGCGACAATTTGTAGTTAATGACAGTGGTTTTCTGAAGTGTTCCTGAGCCCATGTGGTGATATCCTTTACACACTGATGTCGCTTTGTGATGCAGTACCGCCTGAGGGATCGAAGGTCCGTAATATCATGGCTTACGTGCAGTGATTTCTCCAGATTCTCTGAACCTTTTGATGATATTACGGACCGTAAATGGTGAAATCCCTAAATTCCTTGCAATAGCTGGTTGAGAAATGTTGTTCTTAAACTGTTCAACAATTTGCTCACGCATTTGTTGACAAAGTGGTGACCCTCGCCCTGTCCTTGTTTGTGAATGACTAAGCATTTCATGGAAGCTTATTTTATACCCAATCATGGCACCCACCTGTTCCCAAAGTAGTCTGTTCACCTGTGGGATGTTGCAGGCATCAAATTCCAAAACGAGCTAATATTTGCAAACAATTTCCAGTTCAAAGGTTAAATATCAGTCTATTCAATTGAATATAGGTTGAAAAGGATTTGCAAATCATTGTATTCTGTTTTTATTTACCAGGTCATTTTTAGGCCTGTTCAGTGGACCGAGTGGTTAGAGTGTCCGCCCTGAGATCGGTAGGTTGTGAGTTCAAACCCCGGCCATACCAAAGACTATACAAATCGTTACCTCCCTGTTTGGCACTCAGCATCAAGGGTTGGAATTGGGCGTTAAATTAGAGGGGGGGATATATATCATATGCGGTCCTCTCCAAGGTTTCTCATAGTCATTCACATCGACGTCCCACTGGGGTGAGTTTTTCCTTGCCCTTATGTGGGCTTTGTACCGAGGATGTCGTTGTGGCTTGTGCAGCCCTTTGAGACACTTGTGATTTAGGGCTATATAAATAAACATTGATTGATAAAATAAACATTGAAATTGGGGACGGTGTGGTGCGGTTGGGAGAGTGGCCGTGCCAGCAACCTGAGGGTTCCTGGTTCGATCCCCACCTTCTACCAACCTTGTCACGTCCGTTGTGTCCTTGAGCAAGATACTTCAATAATAATAATAACAATAGATGTATTTGTAAAAAGCACTTTCCATTGAGTAAACAACCTCAAAGTGCTACAGTATATTAAAAAAAAATAAAAAGATAATAAGAATAAATAAAAATAAAAACTAGAACAGCCTAATAGCTAGAGCTAGTATGCATACAGTATATCTAAAAAAAAAAAAAAAAAAAAAAAAAAAATTAAAAGAAGGGTTTTTAAGCCTTTTTTAAAAGCATCCACAGTCTGTGGTGCCCTCAGGTGGTCGGGGAGAGCCTTCCACAGACTGGGAGCGACGGAGCAGAAAACCCGGTCTCCCATTGTTCGCAGCTTTGTCCTCGGAGGTTGAAGGAGGTTAGCCTTGCTTCTGATGGGTGGTGGTTAGGGCCTTGCATGGCAGCTCCCGCCATCAGTGTGTGAATGGGTGAATGTGGAAATAGTGTCAAAGTACCTTGAAGGTAGAAAAGCGCTATACAAGTATAACCCATTTACCATTTAAATCGCCAAAAATGATTCCCTACCACTGCTCCGCTCACCTCCCGGGGGGTGATCAAGGGTGATGGGTCAACTGCAGAGAATCATTTTGCCACACCTCGTGTGTGTGTGACAATCATTGGTACTTTAATTTAAAAAAATGTAATTTTAGACGCTGTTTTTTAATGCCTGGCCTTTGACCAGCACCTCACGCCCTCGTCCTAAATTGCGCGGATGGTCGGTTGACTGGCGACCATTCCAGGGCGTACCCCGCCTGACCCTAATGAGAACGAGCAGTACCGAAAATGATTATTATTATTGACATGATAATGATAAGCGCAGGCAGACAGGTTAAATAGTGTGCAGCGTTAGTGGCAGCAGAGCAGCAGGGGTGTGTGGATGTGTGGACAGTGGAGCAGACGAGAGGGCAGGTCATCTCCCAGGACAGCTGACGTGGGCAAACAACAGAGTTGGATTTGTGCCAGCAGTCAGCTTAAAGAATGACTTTCAGAGGAGAAGCTTCAATTCCACCTCGCCCTCCTCCCCTCTCTCTCGGCATCAAAGTCTGCTTTAACACCGACGGTGTGTATTCCAGCCCGAAATAGAGCCGTGGTATTTGCATGCGGTAATCACACATGTATGTTTGTGAGCTTTGATCGTTGTCGGCTGCGTTAATAAGACGTGTGTTTGCGGGCAGCGCTTGAGTGAGTGAGGACGGATGAACCCTCGCGACCTTGAGCTCCCGACGACAGCTGCACCCGGCCTGCGTTGCAGTCACCTCTCGCCGCGAGGCGCCCGGGTCCGGCCCCTCGTCCGTCAGGGCGAGGGGCTACGGTGACAGCAGGCAATTAAATGTGAGGCGGGAGATGCGACCTCCTCCTGTGAAACAAAAACAAAAGATAAAGTTCATAAAGCATGCACTAAGAGAAGACCCGCGGGACAGATGCGGCACATTGAGGTTTTCAATCCATCCATCCATCCATTCATCTTCTTCCGCTTATCCGAGGTCGGGTCGCGGGGGCAGCAGCCTAAGCAGGGAAGCCCAGACTTCCCTCTCCCCAGCCACTTCGTCCAGCTCCTCCCGGGGGACCCCGAGGCGTTCCCAGGCCAGCCGGGAGACATAGTCTTCCCAACGTGTCCTGGGTCTTCCCCGTGGCCTCCTACCGGTCGGACGTGCCCTAAACACCTCCCTAGGGAGGCGATCGGGTGGCATCCTGACCAGATGCCCGAACCACCTCATCTGGCTCCTCTCCATGTGGAGGAGCAGCGGCTTTACTTTGAGCTCCCCCCGGATGACAGAGCTTCTCACCCTATCTCTAAGTGAGAGCCCTGCCACCCGGCGGAGGAAACTCATTTCGGCCGCTTGTACCCGTGATCTTGTCCTTTCGGTCATAACCCAAAGCTCATGACCATAGGTGAGGATGGGAACGTAGATCGACCGGTAAATTGAGAGCTTTGCCTTCCGGCTCAGCTCCTTCTTCACCACAACGGATCGATACAGAGTCCGCATTACTGAAGACGCCGCACCGATCCGCCTGTCGACCTCACCATCCACTCTTCCCTCACTCGTGAACAAGACTCCGAGGTACTTGAACTCCTCCACTTGGGGCAAGCTCTCCTCCCCAACCCGGAGATGGCACTCCACCCTTTCCCGTGGACTCGGACTTGGAGGTGTTGATTCCCATCCCAGTCGCTTCACACTCGGCTGCGAACCGATCCAGCGAGAGCTGAAGATCCTGGCCAGATGAAGCCATCAGGACCACATCATCTGCAAAAAGCAGAGACCTAATCCTGCAGCCACCAAACCGGATCCCCTCAACGCCTTGACTGCGCCTAGAAATTCTGTCCATAAAAGTTATGAACAGAATGGGTGACAAAGGGCAGCCTTGGCGGAGTCCAACCCTCACTGGAAACGTGTCCGACTTACTGCCGGCAATGCGGACCAAGCTCTGACACTGATCATACAGGGAGCGGACCGCCAAAATCAGACAGTCCGATCCCCCATACTCTCTGAGCACTCCCCACAGGACGTCCCGAGGGACACGGTCGAATGCCTTCTCCAAGTCCACAAAGCACATGTAGACTGGTTGGGCAAACTCCCACGCACCCTCAAGGACCCTGCCGAGAGTATAGAGCTGGTCCACAGTTCCACGACCAGGACGAAAACCACACTGTTCCTCCTGAATCCGAGGTTCAACTATCCGGCGTAGCCTCCTCTCCAGTACACCTGAATAGACCTTACCGGGAAGGCTGAGGAGTGTGATCCCACGATAGTTAGAACACACCCTCCGGTTCCCCTTCTTAAAGAGAAGAACCACCACCCCGGTCTGCCAATCCAGAGGTACCGCCCCCGATGTCCACGCGATGCTGCAGAGGTTTTCAATCCGTTCTACAAAACCCAAAACCAGTGAAGTTGGCACGTTGTGTAAATGGTAAATAAAAACAGAATACATCGATCCATCCATTTTTGTCAGGTTCAAACACTGACTGCATCTATTAAACGGACAAGAAGTTAACCGGTAAATTGAGAGCTTTGCCTTTCGGCTCAGCTCCTTCTTCACCACAACGGATCGATACAGGGTCCGCATTACTGAAGACGCCGCACCGATCCGCCTGTCGATCTCACCATCCACTCTTCCCTCACTCGTGAACAAGACTCCGAGGTACTTGAACTCCTCCACTTGGGGCAAGGTCTCCTCCCCAACCCGGAGATGGCATTCTACCCTTTTCCGGGCGAGAACCATGGACTCGGACCAGTCGCTTTACACTCGGCTGCGAACCGATCCAGTGAGAGCTGAAGACTGTAAAGTTTCATTCCGTTTTTTTTTTAGGTGGTGTGTCATAACGTTTTTAGAACTCTATCGTACATTGTGACTTTTGGTATTAGTGTTCCTGGAAAAAAGGGACCCAAACACACATACTGTTTGCAGCTAAATGTGTATTTATAATTTATACACCTTGGCCCCCCAGACACATTTGTTTTCTCTTAATGTGGCCCCTCGAGTGAAAATATTTGCCCAGCTCTGACTTAGTGGTTCTGTAGGTAACACTAATGCTGCACAGTACAACTGCCACTATTGTACGTTTGCTGTTCTTACACAGGACTTAAAGTGAACCCTGGGGACAATGTGGGGCCATGTAATTCATCACGCTGATTGTCTATGGTCTGCACAAATTGAACTGAACAAGAGTTCAAAATAAATGCACAATAAGGCACAGAATGGGAGGATAGAGAGGGCTTGGGATTTTATCGCACAAGACATATTGAAAGCGAATTAACGCGTGGGAAATAACATTACACAGTAGTGCGCCACCAGGGCCAGCAAGGTCCTCTCTGCTGGCCTAACATAAATCAGGATCATAAATTAATTAGTTATTTTTGTTTTGAATTTACGTTCCTTCAATAAACAAAAGCAATTATCATATTGTCTTCATGTCATATTAGGCTAAAGTGTTCCTTGTTTTTTTTACGTTAGAACTTGCCAGCAGGCACAAGACATTAATACAACGTTGATTATACATAAATGTTCATTAAAACAACGTTGCAAAATAGTTGTATTTGTAAATTACGACAACGTTGATGTCCAACTTTGGATCCACGTTGTTGGTTGGGAAATGACCAAATTTCAATGGTCAAATCAACGTTGCAACTTGACATTGAATAAACGTCGTCAAAAAGCATGTTGTTTTAACGTTGTATTTGTGTTGTAGAATATTGGTTGGGCAATGACCCAAATTCAATGGTCAAATCAACGTCAGAACCCAACATTGATTAAATGTCCACAAAAAGCATGTTGTTTCAACGTTATGTTTCAGTTGTAGAATATTGGGTTGGGAAATGACCAAAATTCAATGGTCAAATCAACGTCACAACCCAACATTGATTAAACGTTGTCAAAAATGTTTTTTGTATTTGTGTTGTAGAATATTGGTTGGGAAATTACCAAAATGTAATAGTCAAATCAATGTTACAACCCAACATTGATTAAACGTTGTCAAAAAGCATGTAGTTTCAACGTTGTATTTGTGTTGTAGAATATTGGTTGGGAAATGACCAAAATTTCAATGATCATATCAATGTCAGAACCCAAGATTGATTAAACGTCGTCAAAAAGCATGTTGTTTCAACGTTGTATTTGTGTTGTAGAATATTGGTTGGGAAATGATCAAAATTCAATGGTCAAATCAACATAAGAACCAAAAATTGATTAAATGTTGTCAAAAAGTATGTTGTTTCAACGTTGTATTTGTGATGTAGAATATTGTTTGGGAAATGACCAAAATTCAATGGTCAAATCAACATAAGAACCAAAAATGGATTAAATGTTGTCAAAAAGCATGTTGTTTCAACGTTGTATTTGTGTTGTAGAATATTGGTTGGGAAATGACCAAAATTCAATGGTCAAATCAACGGCAGAACCCAACATTGATTAAATGTCGTCAAAAAGCATGTTGTTTCAACGTTATGTTTGAGTTGTAGAATATTGATTGGGAAATGACCAAAAATCATTGGTCAAATCAACATAAGAACCAAAAATTGATTAAATGTCGTCAAAAAGCATGTTGTTTCAACGTTGTATTTGTGTTGTAGAATATTGGTTGGGAAATGACCAAAATTCAATAGTCAAATCAACGTCAGAACCCAACATTGATTAAACGTTGTCAAAAAGCATGTTGTTTCAATGTTGTATTTGTGTTGTAGAATATTGGGTTGGGAAATGACCAAAATTTCAATGATCATATCAATGTCACAACCCAACATTGATTAAACGTTGTCAAAAATGTTTGTTGTTTTAACGTTGTATTTGTGTTGTAGAATATTGTTTGGGAAATGACCAAAATTCAATGGTCAAATCAACATAAGAACCAAAAATGTATTAAACGTTGTCAAAAAGCATGTTGTTTCAACGTTGTATTTGTGTTGTAGAATATTGGTTGGGAAATGACCAAAATTCAATAGTCAAATCAATGTCAGAACCCAACATCGATTAAATGTTGTCAAAAAAGTATGTTGTTTCAACGATGTATTTGTGTTGTAGAATATTGGTTTGAATAATGACCAAATTTCAATGGTCAAATCAACATAAGAACCAAAAATGTATTAAATGTTGTCAAAAAGCATGTTGTTTCAACGTTGTATTTGTGTTGTAGAATATTGGGTTGGGAAATGACCAAAATTCAAAGGTCAAATCAACGTCAGAACCCAACATCGATTAAATGTTGTCAAAAAAGTATGTTGTTTCAACGTTGTATTTGTGTTGTAGAATATTGGTTGGGAAATGACCAAATTTCAATGGTCAAATCAACATAAGAACCAAAAATGGATTCAATGTTGTCAAAAAGCATGTTGTTTCAACGTTGTATTTGTGTTGTAGAATATTGGTTGGGAAATCACCAAAATTTCAATGGTGAAATCAACGTCACAACCCAACATTGATTAAACGTCGTCAAAAAAGTTTGTTGTTTTAACGTTGTATTTGTGTTGTAGAATAATGGTTGGGAAATGACCAAAATTCAATAGTCAAATCAATGTCAGAACCCAACATTGATTAAATGTCGTCAAAAAGCATGTTGTTTCAACGTTGTATGTGTGTTGTAGAATATTGGTTGGGAAATGACCAAATTTCAATGGTCAAATCAACATAAGAACCAAAAATGGATTCAATGTTGTCAAAAAGTATGTTGTTTCAACGTTGTATTTGTGTTGTAGAATATTGGTTGGGAAATCACCAAAATTTCAATGGTGAAATCAACGTCACAAACCTGACATTGATTAAACATTGTCAAAAAGCATGTTGTTTCAACGTTGTATTTGTGTTGTAGAATATTGGTTGGGAAATGACCAAAATTCAATGGTCAAATCAACGTCACAACCCAACATCGATTAAAAGGTAGTCAAAAAAGTTTGTTGTTTTAACGTTGTATGTGTGTTGTAGAATATTGTTTGGGAAATGACCAAAATTCAATGGTCAAATCAACGTCAGAACAAAACATTGATTAAATGTTGTCAAAAAGCATGTTGTTTCAATGTTGTATTTGTGTTGTAGAATATTGGTTGGGAAATGACCAAAATTCAATAGTCAAATCAATGTCAGAACCCAACATTGATTAAATGTCCTCAAAAAGCATGTTGTTTCAACGTTATGTTTGAGTTGTAGAATATTGGTTGGGAAATGACCAAAATTTCAATGATCGTATCAATGTCAAAACCAAAGATTGATTAAACGTTGTCAAAAAGCATGTTGTTTCAACGTTATGTTTGAGTTGTAGAATATTGGGTTGGGAAATGACCAAAATTTCAATGATCATATCAACGTCACAACCCAACATTGATTAAACGTTGTCAAAAATGTTTGTTGTTTTAACGCTGTATTTGTGTTGTAGAATATTGGTTGGGAAATGACCAAAATTCAATCGATCAAATCAACGTCAGAACCCAACATTGATTAAACGTTGTCAAAAAGCATGTTGTTTCAACGTTATGTTTGAGTTGTAGAATATTGGGTTGGGAAATGACCAAAGTTCAATGGTCAAATCAACGTCACAACCCAACATCGATTAAAAGGTAGTCAAAAAAGTTTGTTGTTTTAACGTTGTATGTGTGTTGTAGAATATTGTTTGGGAAATGACCAAAATTTCAATGATCATTTCAATGTCAAAACCCAAGATTGATTAAACGTCGTCAAAAAGCATGTTGTTTCAACGTTATGTTTGAGTTGTAGAATATTGGGTTGGGAAATGACCACAATTCAATGGTCAAATCAACGTCAGAATCCAACATCGTTTAAATGTTGTCAAAAAAGTATGTTGTTTCAACGTTGTATTTGTGTTGTAGAATATTGTTTGGAAAATGACCAAAATTCAATGGTCAAATCAACGTCACAACCCAACATTGATTAAACGTTGTCAAAAATGTTTGTTGTTTTAACGTTGTATTTGTGTTGTAGAATATTGGTTGGGAAATGACCAAATTTCAATGGTCAAATCAACATAAGAACCAAAAATGGATTCAATGTTGTCAAAAAGCATGTTGTTTCAACGTTGTATTTGTGTTGTAGAATATTGGTTGGGAAATCACCAAAATTTCAATGGTGAAATCAACGTCACAACCTGACATTGATTAAACGTCGTCAAAAAGCATGTTGTTTCAACGTTATATTTGAGTTGTAGAATATTGGGTTGGGAAATGACCAAAATTCAATGGTCAAATCAACGTCACAACCCAACATCGATTAAAAGGTTGTCAAAAAAGTTTGTTGTTTTAACGTTGTATTTGTGTTGTAGAATATTGTTTGGGAAATGACCAAAATTCAAAGGTCAAATCAACGTCAGAACCCAACATCGATTAAATATTGTCAAAAAGTATGTTGTGTCAACGTTGTATTTGTGTTGTAGAATATTGGTTGGGAAATGACCAAATTTCAATGGTCAAATCAACATAAGAACCAAAAATGGATTCAATGTTGTCAAAAAGCATGTTGTTTCAACGTTGTATTTGTGTTGTGGAATATTGGTTGGGAAATGACCAAAATTCAATGGTCAAATCAATGTCACAACCCAACATTGATTAAACGTTGTCAAAAATGTTTGTTGTTTCAACGTTGTATTTGTGTTGTAGAATATTGGTTGGGAAATGACCAAAATTCAATGGTCAAATCAACGTCAGAACCCAACATTGATTAAACTTTGTCAAAAAAGCACCTCGTTTCAACGTTGTATTTGTGTTGTAGAATATTGGTTGGGAAATTACCAAAATTCAATCGATCAAATCAACGTCAGAACTCAACATTGATTAAACGTCGTCAAAAAGCATGTTGTTTTAACGTTATGTTTGAGTTGTAGAATATTGGGTTGGGAAATGACCAAAATTCATTGGTCAAATCAACGTCAGAACCCAACATCGATTAAATGTTGTGAAAAAAGTATGTTGTTTCAACGTTGTATTTGTGTTGTAGAATATTGGTTGGGAAATGACCAAAATTCAATAGTCAAATCAATGTCAGAACCCAACATTGATTAAATGTCGTCAAAAAGCATGTTGTTTCAACGTTATGTTTGAGTTGTAGAATATTGGGTTGGGAAATGACCAAAATTTCAATGATCATATCAACGTCACAACCCAACATTGATTAAACGTTGTCAAAAATGTTTGTTGTTTTAACGTTGTATTTG
>NC_084549.2:69625000-69647500 GCF_033978685.3 Nerophis lumbriciformis | reverse complement strand
ATTGTTGATTTTCAGTGTTTTATTGGTCATGGTTAATATTGTAAATCCCACGTAAAAGAGGAGCGATGTTCATATGTTGTTAATTTTCAGTGTTTTATTGGTCATAGTTAATATTGTAAATCCCACGTAAAAGAGGAGCGATGTTCATTTGTTGTTAATATTCAGTGTTTTATTGTTCATAGTTAATATTGTAAATCCCACTTAAAGGGGAGCGATGTTCATATAGTGTTAATTTTCAGTGTTGTATTGTTCATAGTTAATATTGTAAATCCCACTTAAAGGGGAGCGATGTTCATATGTTGTTAATAGTCAGTGTTTTATTGTTCATAGTTAATGTAAATCCCACGTAAAAGAGGAGCAATGTTCATATATGGTTAATTTTCAGTGTTTTATTGTTCATAGTTAATATTGTAAATCCCACTTAAAGGGGAGCGATGTTCATATGTTGATAATATTCAGTGTTTTATTTTTCATAGTTAATGTTGTATATCCCACGTAAAAGAGGAGTAATGTTCATATATTGTTAATTTTCAGTGTTTTATTGTTCATAGTTAATATTGTAAATCCCATGTAAAAGAGTGATGTTCATATATTGTTAGTTTTCAGTGTTTTATTGTTCATAGTTAATATTGTAAATCCCACTTAAAAAGGAGCGCTGTTTGTATATTGTTAATATTCAGTGTTTTATTGTTCATAGTTAATATTGTAAATCCCACTTAAAGGGGAGCGATGTTCATATATTGTTAATATTCAGTGTTTTATTGTTCATAGTTAATGTTGTAAATCCCACGTAAAAGAGGACCAATGTTCATATATTGTACATTTTCAGTGTTTTATTGTTCATAGTTAATATTGTAAATCCCACTTAAAGGGCAGCGATGTTCATATATTGTTAATTTTCAGTGTTTTATTGTTCATAGTTAATATTGTAAATCCCACTTAAAGGGTAGCGATGTTCATATATTGTTAATTTTCAGTGTTTTATTGTTCATAGTTAATATTGTAAATCCCTTTTAAAGGGGAGCAATGTTCATATATTGTTAATTTTCAGTGTTGTATTGTTCATAGTTAATATTGTAAATTCCACTTTTAGGGGAGCGATGTTCATATGTTGTTAATATTCAGTGTTTTATTGTTCATAGTTAATATGGTAAATCCCACTTAAAGGGGAGCGATGTTCATTTATTGTTAATTTTCAGTGTTTTATTGTTCATAGTAAATATTGTAAATCCCACTTAAAGGGGAGCGTTGTTCATATGTTGTTAATTTTCAGTGTTTTATTGTTCATCGTTAATATTGTAAATCCCACTTAAAGGGGAGCGATGTTCATATATTGTTAATTTTCAGTGTTGTATTGTTCATAGTTAATATTGTAAATTCCACTTTTAGGGGAGCGATGTTCATATGTTGTTAATATTCAGTGTTTTATTGTTCATAGTTAATATTGTAAATCCCACTTAAAGGGCAGCGATGTTCATATGTTGTTAATTTTAAGTGTTTTATTGTTCATAGTTAATATTGTAAATCCCACTTAAAAGAGGAGCGATGTTCATATGTTGTTAATATTCAGTGTTTTATTGTTCATAGTTCATGTTGTAAATCCCACGTAAAAGAGGAGCGATGTTCATATGTTGTTAATTTTAAGTGTTTTATTGTTCATAGTTAATATTGTAAATCCCACTTAAAGGGGAGCGATGTTCATATATTGTTAATATTCAGTGTTTTATTGTTCATAGTTAATGTTGTAAATCCCACGTAAAAGAGGAGCAATGTTCATATATTGTACATTTTCAGTGTTTTATTGTTCATAGTTAATATTGTAAATCCCACTTAAAGGGCAGCGATGTTCATTTATTGTTAATTTTCAGTGTTTTATTGGTCATAGTAAATATTGTAAATTCCACTTTTAGGGGAGCGATGTTCATATGTTGTTAATATTCAGTGTTTTATTGTTCATAGTTAATATTGAAAATCCCACGTAAAAGAGGAGCGATGGTCATATATTGTTAATATTCAGTGTTTTATTGTTCATAGTTAATGTTGTAAATCCCACGTAAAAGAGGAGCAATGTTCATATATTGTACATTTTCAGTGTTTTATTGGTCATAGTTAATATTGTAAATCCCATGTAAAAGAGGAGCGATGTTCATATATTGTTAATTTTCAGTGTTGTATTGTTCATAGTTAATATTGTAAATCCCACTTAAAAGAGGAGCGATGGTCATATATTGTTAATATTCAGTGTTTTATTGTTCATAGTTAATATTGTAAATCCCACTTAAAAGAGGAGCGATGTTCATATGTTGTTAATTTTCAGTGTTTTATTGTTCATAGTTAATATTGTAAATCCCACTTAAAGGGGAGTGATGTTCATATATTGTTAATTTTCAGTGTTTTATTGTTCATAGTTAATATTGTAAATCCCACTTAAAGGGGAGTGATGTTCATATATTGTTAATTTTCAGTGTTTTATTGTTCATAGTTATTATTGTAAATTCCACTTTTAGGGGAGCGATGGTCTTATGTTGTTAATATTCAGTGTTTTATTTTTCATAGTTAATATTGTAAATCCCACTTAAAGTGGAGCGATGTTCATATATTGTTAATTTTCAGTGTTTTATTGTTCATAGTTAATATTGTAAATTCCACTTTTAGGGGAGCGATGTTCATATGTTCTTATAATTCAGTGTTTTATTGTTCATAGTTAATATGGTAAATCCCACTTAAAGGGGAGCGATGTTCATTTGTTGTCAATATTCATTGTTTTATTGTTCATAGTTAATATTGTAAATTCCACTTTTAGGGGAGCGATGTTCATATGTTGTTAATATTCAGTGTTTTATTGTTCATAGTTAATATGGTAAATCTCACTTAAAGGGTAGCGATGTTCATATGTTGTTTTGGGGAAAATACGTCATCATTGACTTTCGGGACCACATGCTGCTTTTAAGCTGTGTTTGTACGCCAAAGTTGTGAGGAAAAATGCCTCAATACAACACACCTTTTAACATGTTTCAACATAGAAATTCCTCTTCATCTCCATCCATCCTTTAATAAGATATTTCCTCTCTGCCTCCTCAGTGAATGCAGTGTTTCTCGCTGACCTAGATTGGGGTTTTTTTTTTTTTTTTGGAACAGAAAAGAGAAAAGATCACAGCACAACTACAGAGATGAATATTTAGTGTTTCATCTCTCATTCTGGAGGATGTTTATAACGCGGTATAGCCTCTGACAAATGGTAAATTAGATTATACTGCTGTCAGAGTAGCTATTAATTACTCTACTTTATTACCGGGGGTTGCAGTTTTGCAGGAGTGCCTCCTTGTAATGAGAGATGTTTATAATATTTTGCAAGGTCTCGCAGCTGAAAGGTTACCAAATTAATAGAAACAGCCTTTAGTGTGATGCATTGTGCTGGGAAACAATAGGCTTTCCATCTTCAACGTGTCATTTTTTCCGACGCAAGGTAAGGAAAGACGGCGTGAAGTGGTGCCGCATTCTCTACGTGTGTTGAAACGCAACAACCATGGACCATGAAGGCTTCCTGGCCCAATGTAGACCATGTATGTGTAAAAGTCACCGCCGCTGTCCGTGGTGCTGAGGACGAGCACCGTCGGGCAGGGGCGGCGCATGTGCTGCCGGCGAGACACAGCCGGCAGGTGATTAGATTTCACAGGTGGTACGTGTTAATCTAAATCTTGTGGAGCCACAAGACAGCGACTTCCACAGCAACATTTCAGAAGGTCAAAGGGGAACATTATCACAATTTCAGAAGGGCTAAAACCATTAAAAAAATCAGTTCCCAGTGGCTTATTTTATTTTTCGAAGTTTTTTTCAAAATTTTACCCATCACGCAATATCCCTAAAAAAAAGCTTCAAAGTGCCATCGTTATATACACCCGTCCATTTTCCTGTGACGTCACACAGTGATGCCAATACAAACAAACAGCAAGGTATAGCGACATTAGCTCGGATTCAGACTCGGATTTCAGCGGCTTAACAAGATAATTACTAACAACTATGAACTAGGTTTACAGCAAATGAAATACATTTGGCAACAACATGCACTTTGAGAGTGCAGACAGCCCAATTTTCATCAATTAATATATTCTGTAGACATACCCTCATCCGCTCTCTTTTCCTGAAAGCTGATCTGTCCAGTTTTGGAGTTGATGTCAGCAGGCCAGGGAAGCTAGGGTCGATATTCTTCTCCAGGGGGTTTAGCTCGCTCGTCTGTGGGAACAAACTGCCGCCATTGCTTGCCATGCTACCGAGGCCCTTTGTCCCCGAATTGCTCACACACTCCGGCAGATTCAATGGGGGTCTGGCGGCAGATTTCTTTGACTTTATCGTTGGAAATGCATCTGCTTTGAGTGTCGCAGGATATCCACACATTCTTGCCATCTCTGTCGTAGCATAGCTTTCGTCGGTAAAGTGTGCGGAACAAACGACTGACCGTTTCGTCGGCTTTCCACACAGCCTCGTATTTTGAACAAAATTTCGTCCAATTTCTCGCCACTTTCGCATCTTCGGGCCACTGGTGCAACTTGAATCCATCCCTGTTCGTGTTGTTACACCCTCCGACAACACACCGACGAAAGTGAGAAAATGGCGGATTGCTTCCCGATGTGACGTCACAAATATATATATTTATGGCGTTTCTGGGTGTTGTTGATAAATGGCTTTCGTTTTTGCATAGTAGAGTTTTAACTTGCACTTACAGATGTAGCGACGAACTGTAGTTACTGACGGTGGTTTTCTGAAGTGTTCCTTAGCCCATGTGGCGATATCCTTCACAGTATTATGCGCCGGGCCTGTTTTGCTGCCAATGGAACTGGTGCTTTAAATGGGACAATGAAAAAGGAGGATTACCTCCAAATTCTTCAGGACAAGCTAAAATCATCAGCCCGGAGGCTGGGTCTTGGGCGCAGTTGGGTGTTCCAACAGGACAATGACCCCCAAACACACGTCAAAAGTGGTAAAGGAATGGCTAAATCAGGCTGGAATGAAGGTTTTAGAATGACCTTCGCAAAGTTCTGACTTAAAGGGGAACATTATCACAATTTCAGAATGGTTAAAACCATTAAAAATCAGTTCCCAGTGGCTTATTTTATTTTTCGAAGTTTTTTTCAAAATTTTACCCATCATGCAATATCCCTAAAAAAAAGCTTCAAAGTGCCTGATTTTAACCATCGTTATATACACCCGTCCATTTTCCTGTGACGTCACATAGTGATGCCAATACAAACAAACAAGCTATAGCGACATTAGCTCGGATTCAGACTCGGATTTCAGCGGCTTAAGCGATTCAACATTATGCATGTATTGAAACGGATGGTTGTAGTGTGGAGGCAGGTAGCGAAAACGAAATTGAAGAAGAAACTGAAGCTATTGAGCCATATCGGTTTGAACCGTATGCAAGCGAAACCGACGAAAACGACACGACAGCCAGCGACACGGGAGAAAGCGAGGACGAATTTGGCGATCGCCTTCTAACCAACGATTGGTATGTGTTTGTTTGGCATTAAAGGAAACTAACAACTATGAACTAGGTTTACAGCATATGAAATACATTTGGCAACAACATGCACTTTGAGAGTGCAGATAGCCCAGTTTTCATCAATTAATATATTCTGTAGACATACCCTCATCCGCTCTCTTTTCCTGAAAGCTGATCTGTCCAGTTTTGGAGTTGATGTCAGCAGGCCAGGGAAGCTAGGGTCGATATTCTTCTCTTGATCATCTTCGGTGTGAGCCAAGACATCCAGGGGGTTTAGCTCGCTCGTCTGCGGGAACAAACTGCCGCCATTGCTTGCCGTGCTACCGAGGGCCTTTGTCCCCGAATTGCTCACACACTCCGGCAGATTCAATGGGGGTCTGGCGGCAGATTTCTTTGACTTTATCGTTGGAAATGCATCTGCTTTGAGTGTCGCAGGATATCCACTAGAGATGCGCGGATAGGCAATTATTTCATCCGCAACCGCATCACAAAAGTCGTCAACCATCCGTCATCCACCCGAACCAACATTTTATCAAAACCACACCCGCCCGCACCCGCCCGTTGTTATATATCTAATATAGACGATGCAAGGCATTAGTGAGGTTATAAAGCTTTTGCCTGTTAAAGAAAGGAGACTGATCCAATGCAGCAGAGACATTCAATGTGTGATAATATTAGTTATCATTATTATAACATTATTGTCATTTCCATTAAGAAAGTGTTGACTATTGTTGCCAATGCCTTCAGATCAGGAGTGCGTTCCTCACACTTTGTGTGCGCAGTTGCAGCAAGCAGAACGAGGCTTTTAAGAAGTTAAAAAAATGTTTTAGAAAGACTAGGCCTATATTTTCGTTAGGTAAAAAAAAAAATTCTGAATTTATTTCAATGAATATTAACTTGTTAACGTTATAATGCTCAAATAGGGACGAGGGCGGGGTGCACAGTGAAGCAGTGAACAATTTCGCGACAAAGATGAACCTTTATTGATTGATCTGCAGCCATGGCAAAATATCAGACAATCTCCATTGTCAACGACAGGCAGAAAATAAAGATAAACACAGAGCCTATGTTCTAGGCATAGGCTCATACGTTTTTAAGTTGAAATAAAAAAATAAATAAAAAATGTGCCTCATAAGCCTTAGGCTGCCAATCACGCGCACAAACTTAAATTATACAATAACATATGTATGTCATCTCTATTTAAACAAAAATAAATTAAATAAATAATAATAATAAATTACCTGCAACAAGGCAAAAAGCTGAAGGGGGAAATCAAACTCATCAGACTGCACTTTATCATCAAACTTGAATTATAATGAAAATAGACGGTCGCGACAAACAAAGCAGGCTAAATATCCTTACTTTGTCGCCAATCGGAGATGCGCTTCACTTGAAAGCGAGGCCAAATAATTATTCACACATAGTAGTATATCTCCAATAGAAAAAACCACAATAAACAACGCAATTGCCTTAATTCCTTTGCATTGTAGTGCGCCCAAACAACACGTAACCATCAAAATTATTTAGCTGACCGAACTCAATATAGGTTAGACATGGGCTTATTTGGTATAGCTTATAGGTAACGTAGACTAATTCGTTTAACATATCCAACCGTATGTCTACTTATTTATTTTTTTTGTTAGCACTATGCAGGAATAAAATGGCATCTACAGTGCCAGGATTCATGCGAGAGCGCCTGGCCTCTAAAATGCGCCCTGCTGCGCTGAAGGAGCGCTCACTTGCGCCACTTGTTGCTGGGACGCGGTGCCTGATGAATAATTGACTGTTTCAAAGAGTGCTGCTCGTTTTTCGTATATGTGGGTAACAACATTTAACTTTGTATATATATGTCCGAATTGGTTCAACCGCCAACCGCCCGCATCTATTTAAAATCTATTTTTACCCGCCCGACCCGCGGTTTATCCGCGGACTCTGCGGTTGTGTCCGCAAACCGTGCATCTCTAATATCCACACATTCTTGCCATCTCTGTCGTAGCATAGCTTTCGTCGGTAAAGTGTGCGGAACAAACCACTGACCGTTTCGTCGGCTTTCCCCACACCCTCGTATTTTGAACAAATTTCGTCCAATTTCTCGCCACTTTCGCATCTTTGGGCCACTGGTGCAACTTGAATCCGTCCCTGTTCGTGTTGTTACACCCTCCGACAACACACCGACGAAAGTGAGAAAATGGCGGATTGCTTCCCGATGTGACGTCACAAATATATATTTTACGGCGTTTCTGGGTGTTGTTGATAAATGGCTTTCGTTTTTGCATAGTAGAGTTTTAACTTGCACTTAGAGATGTAGCGACGAACTGTAGTTACTGACGGTGGTTTTCTGAAGTGTTCCTTAGCCCATGTGGCGATATCCTTCACAGTATTATGCGCTGGGCCTGTTTTGCTGCCAATGGAACTGGTGCTTTAAATGGGACAATGAAAAAGGAGGATTACCTCCAAATTCTTCAGGACAAGCTAAAATCATCAGCCCGGAGGTTGGGTCTTGGGCGCAGTTGGGTGTTCCAACAGGACATTGACCCCCAAACACACGTCAAAAGTGGTAAAGGAATGGCTAAATCAGGCTAGAATGAAGGTTTTAGAATGACCTTCCCAAAGTTCTGACTTAAAGGGGAACATTATCACAATTTCAGAATGGTTAAAACCATTAAAAATCAGTTCCCAGTGGCTTATTTTGTTTTTCGAAGTTTTTTTCAAAATTTTACCCATCACGCAATATCCCTAAAAAAAGCTTCAAAGTGCCTGATTTTAACCATCGTTATATACACCCGTCCATTTTCCTGTGACGTCACATAGTGATGCCAATACAAACAAACAGCAAGGTATAGCGACATTAGCCCGGATTCAGACTCGGATTTCAGCGGCTTAACAAGATAATTACTAACAACTATGAACTAGGTTTACAGCATATGAACATGCAATTTGAGAGTGCTAAGAACATATATTTTTCCACGATTCCAGCACTCAGGTTAACCATACCTAAATAGACACAAAATACTGCATTATACAAGACTACCCGAATGTACCCAAATGATTGAAAAAAATTAATGTTTTTAAGCTAAATTATTGGTAAACACAGTTTATGTATGATAATTTACATAAAACCGCGAGTAATGAATACAGTTTTCATCAATTAATATATTCTGTAGACATACCCTCATCCGCTCTCTTTTCCTGAAAGCTGATCTGTCCAGTTTTGGAGTTGATGTCAGCAGGCCAGGGAAGCTAGGGTCGATATTCTTCTCTTGATCATCTTCGGTGTGAGCCAAGACATCCAGGGGGTTTAGCTCGCTCGTCTGCGGGAACAAACTGCCGCCATTGCTTGCCGTGCTACCGAGGTCCTTTGTCCCCGAATAGCTCACACACTCCGGCAGATTCAATGGGGGTCTGGCGGCAGATTTCTTTGACTTTATCGTTGGAAATGCATCTGCTTTGAGTGACGCAGGATATCCACACATTCTTGCCATCTCTGTCGTAGCATAGCTTTCGTCGGTAAAGTGTGCGGAACAAACGACTGACCGTTTCGTCGGCTTTCCACACAGCCTCGTATTTTGAACAAAATTTCGTCCAATTTCTCGCCACTTTCGAATCTTCGGGCCACTGGTGCAACTTGAATCCATCCCTGTTCGTGTTGTTACACCCTCCGACAACACACCGACGAAAGTGAGAAAATGGCGGATTGCTTCCCGATGTGACGTCACAAATATATATATTTATGGCGTTTCTGGGTGTTGTTGATAAATGGCTTTCGTTTTTGCATAGTAGAGTTTTAACTTGCACTTACAGATGTAGCGACGAACTGTAGTTACTGACGGTGGTTTTCTGAAGTGTTCCTTAGCCCATGTGGCGATATCCTTCACAGTATTATGCGCCGGGCCTGTTTTGCTGCCAATGGAACTGGTGCTTTAAATGGGACAATGAAAAAGGAGGATTACCTCCAAATTCTTCAGGACCAGCTAAAATCAAAATGTGACGTCACATCGCTCCGAGAGCGAATAATAGAAAGGCGTTTAATTCGCCAAAATTTACCCATTTAGAGTTCGGAAATCGGTTAAAAAAATATATGGTCTTTTTTCTGCAACATCAAGGTATATATTGACGCTTACATAGGTCTGGTGATAATGTTCCCCTGTCATGTCTGTGTGATCATGTTTTGTTTTAGTCATGTTTTGTTTAGTTATTGGACTCTTTAGTTTCTGTCTTTTCACTCCCTTGTCTTGTTTCCATGATTACCCATTAGTTTCACCTGTTCCACGTTTGGACTCATTGTGCACTCTTGTTTTGTCACCATAGCAACCCATTAGTTTTCACCTGTCACGTCACGCACCTGTTTTCGTTAATCATGTCTGTAGTATTTAAGTTCATTGTTTTCAGTTTGTCTTTCTGGTGACATACCGCATTTATGCTCTGCACATTTCTGACACTTTTTTCATGTCCATCGTTCACGCTGCTCCTTTTGTCCATGCCAAGTAAGTTTTGTTTATTAATGCCACAGTTAGTGTTTTTTTTGTTGTTCACAGTTTCTGCCTTTGTGCAAGTATTTGTTTTCATAGCCAAGTTGTTTCTCCGCCACTGTGCGCGCTTTTCGTTTGTACCTTTTTTTTGATAAGTTTAAATAAATATGTTCTCACATTCCCGTCTCGCCCGAGCCAACTTTCCGTTGCCTTCTAGAAAAACTAAACCCCAGGACCAAGTCATGACATCCCCTTTAATTTATTCTTATTTCGTCTATAATCTCAATATTTGCCAAACCTTTACATTTTGACTTCACAAAATGGCTAATAGACTGTATTTTTCGGACCATAAGGCACACTTAAAATCCTTCCATGTTCTCAAAACTCGACAGTGCACCTAATGTGCGGAATAATATTGGCTATTCTATTTGGTACATGGTGCAATGATAAGTGTGACCAGCAGATGGCAGTCACAAATAAAAGATACGGTACGTGTAGACTGCAATATGACTCAAGTAAACAACACCAGAATGTTATATGTTCCATTGAAAGTATAGAACATTACACATGGCGCTCAAAAATCAAAATATTTTAGTACGACTTTGGTAAGCTATGAAGCCACACCACTGTGCTTCAACATAGGAGTATTATTATGGTGTGTGTATAAGGTAAGACATATTAATTGATTAATGGCATGCGTTAACTTTGCCTGCCCTAATGTGTTTACTATAGTTCGAACAATACAATAATACATCAAAGGGTACAGAGCTAATGCTTATTCAATAGTCTTTGATTCTGTGCCTTTTAATGCTTTAATGCATACTTGCCAACCCTCCCGGATTTTCCGGGAGACTCCCGAAATTCAGCGCCT
The DNA here is from genome assembly GCF_033978685.3 of Nerophis lumbriciformis. Lineage (NCBI taxonomy): Eukaryota > Metazoa > Chordata > Actinopteri > Syngnathiformes > Syngnathidae > Nerophis > Nerophis lumbriciformis. The sequence continues at coordinate 69,636,660 of NC_084549.2, read as the reverse complement.
CTCCCGAAAACCTCCCGGGACAAATTTTCTCCCGAAAATCTCCCCGAAATTCAGGCGGAGCTGGAAGCCACGCCCCCTCCAGCTCCATGCGGACCTGAGTGACGTCAGGTGCGCAACACCACGTAAATCGTTGGCCAACCAAAAAGTAACCCCAGTATGCTAAAGCCAACATTCACCAGGAGATGGCAACAGACAAACATAGATCACTCTATTACATTCCTCCCCTTTTAGAAATGTATAGAAGTTACTCAAAATAAATAAACAACCCAGCCAAAAAAAATGCAGCAGCTCAATTAAAAAACTGTACTTAAGCCACATTCTTTTCTTTCTTTTTTTTAGTACTGAACTCTTAACCCTCATTTGTAAAAAAAATAACATGCTTATTATACAAACAGTATTTGTACACCTTTAACACAGATTTTTATACTGTCTTCAGAGATTCCGTTTTTTTGGTGGTACTCGAAACCTTTCTGTGTACCTGCGAAAGGGTGTTCAGCATGGTTGGAAAAATAGTGACAGAGAATAGAACAAGGATGGACAATTCAACCCTTAACTCAACAATGAGTAGATGAGTGTTATGTGTGTGTATATGTGTAAATAAGCGACGTTCATATGTTGTTAATATTCAGTGTTTTATTGTTCATAGTTAATATTGTAAATTCCGCTTAAAGGGGAGCGATGTTCATTTGTTGTTAATATTCATTGTTTTATTGTTCATAGTTAATATTGTAAATCCCACTTAAAAGAGGAGCGATGTTCATATATTGTACATTTTCAGTGTTTTATTGTTCATGGTTAATATTGTAAATTCCACTGAAAGGGGAGCGTTGTTCATCTGTTGTTAATTTTCAGTGTTTTATTGTTCATAATTAATATTGTAAATCCCACTTAAAGGGGAGCAATGTTCATATATTGTTAATTTTCAGTGTTTTATTGGTCATAGTTAATATTGTAAATCCCACGTAAAAGAGGAGCGATGTTCATATGTTGTTAATATTCAGTGTTTTATTGTTCATAGTTAATGTTGTAAATCCCACGTAAAAGAGGAGCAATGTTCATATATATATATATATATATATATATATATATATATATATATATATATATATATATATATATATATATATAAATAAATAAATAAAAAAAATATATATATATATATATATATAAATAAAAAAAATACTTGAATTTCAGTGTTCATGTTTGATTCCTTGCTTCTTGTCCTGTTTAATAAATAGCTTGGTGTTTGAACCTGACAGTAGCGTCTTTCCATTCACAGTAATACACCGTTAAAAACAACAACCGTAGATTTTACAGTCAAAAACTGGCAGCTCAGTCAACAGAATTTTAATGCAAAAAACTGTAGTCGTTTTTTTTCAATTTACAGTAATATGCTGTAAAGAACAACATCAAATTATTGTCATTTTTATTAGCTTGATGGGCAGTTTGCTGTAAAGTTAAGTATTTTTATTTAGACAAAAAGATGTTTGGAAAGTATGATAATACACACATTATGTTCTACATATGATGAATGTTTATATTCAACTTGGAGAAAGCGAACCACCAGGTTTGAGTAAGTAATGTTTGAGCCCATAATAAAATAAGGAACCTTAGTTTGTCATTCGCAGGTGGATTTCACTTCTCGTAGGAAAGAGGCCCTAATTGGGACTTCGGAATGCAAAACTGATAGCCCTATCCTTGAGAAGAGACTACGTGTCGAGCTCAATGCCAACAATTAAGTTATGACTTAAAGCAGTTGTTTTTCAGTCACTTACACACGAACATCTCATTGTATGGTCAGGGTGTACTCTCCTGAATTAACACACACCCAGACAGAGAAAGAAGGACTATAAGACTGTGGTTCGGCTACTCCAAGCTAGGAGTGCCTGATTTCCTTAACCTGACCTCCTCCAGAAACTGCAGTCCTTTATAATGACGCTTGCTTGTAATAAAGCAAGTAAAGCGTCATTGTCCTGTTGGAACACCCAACTGCGCCCAAGACCCAACCTCCGGGCTGATGATTTTAGCTTGTCCTGAAGAATTTGGAGGTAATCCTCCTTTTTCATTGTCCCGTTTAAAGCATCAGTTCCATTGGCAGCAAAACAGGCCCAGAGCATAATACTACCACCACCATGCTTGACGGTGGGAATGGTGTTCCTGGGATTAAAGGCCTCACCTTTTCTCTCTCTCTCTATATATATATATATATATATATATATATACCGTATTTTCCGCACCATAAGGCGCCCTGGGTTAAAAGCCGCGCCTTCAATGAACGGCATATTTCAAAACTTTGTCCACCTATAAGCCGCCCCGTGTTGTAAGCCGCATCTAACTGCGCTAAAGGAATGTCAAAAAAACAGTCAAATAGGTCAGTCAAACTTTAATAATATATTAAAACCAGCGTGATGTGGGCGCGCATGGAGTCGTATATCAACATGGACAGAGCTGCGTGAAAAAAGCCACCCGGCCTCTTCGCGTAAACTTAAACTTACCTTAACCACTCGCTCATCTTTTCTTCATCCATCCCTTCGAGTTAGCTTTTATGATGACGCCGGCTGGAAAGGTCTCTTTTGGCAAGGTCTTCCTTTTGAATATCACCATGGGTGGAAGTTTCTGGCCATTAGCATGGCAAGCTAGAACCACAGTGAAGGATGACTTCTCATTCCCTGTGGTGCGAATATTCACCGTACGTGCTCCCGTTGTATCCACAGTGCGGTTCACAGGAATATCAGTTGCTGTGAAATAGTAATCCGTGTGCGGATGGAGAGATTGCGTCTTTTCATGAACCGGATCCCTGACGCTTAGTAGGAGCCATTTTGTGGTCTTTACAGATGTAAACACACAAAGGAAATGAAACGTACCGGTACGGTAATATCCGCGCGTTTTTTCTTCTTCTACGCGGGCGGGTGGTTGCTTACAGTAGAAGAAGAAGCGCTTCCTGTTCTATGGGGGCGGGTGCTTACCTTGGCGGTTGCTTGCGTAGAAGAAGAAGCGCTTCCTGTTCTACCGGGAAAAAAGATGGCGGCTGTTTACCGTAGTTGCGAGATCGAAACTTTATGAAAATGAATCGTAATATTAATCCATATATAAAGCGCACCGGGTTAAAAGCCGCACTGTCAGCTTTTGAGTAAATTTGTGGTTTTTAGGTGCGGCTAATAGTGCGGAAAATACGGTATATATATATATATATATATATATATATATATATATATATATATATATATATATATATATATATATATATATGAAATACTTGACTTGGTGAATTCTAGCTGTAAATATACTCCTCCCCTCTTAGCCCCGCCCCCAACCACGCCCCCGCCCCACCCCGACCACGCCCCCACCCCCCACCCCCCACCCCCCACCTCCCGAAATCGGAGGTCTCAAGTTTGGCAAGTATGCTTTAATGTTAGCTTTTTTTTTGTTTAACCGTGACTTCTGCACGATCTCATTAATTTGGCTGGGTAAGACTCTTTTAGAAAAAAAACATCGATAAAAGTCCGCATGAGTCATCCGGGCGATACGAGGACCAGGAGCGCCGGGTAAGATCTCTAACGAGGAGAAGCGAAGAGTGCAAACTCCGAAGCGACTTAATTGACCAAGTGAACAAATGAAGTCGCACCGCATAAAAGTGGGTAAAGTGGGAGACGATGGGTTAAATTGTGTCGTTAAATTGTCGCCGATTCCAGCTCGTCCAACTGTTTCTTTGAAAGAGTCGTTGAACAGATCTGGCGAGCCGAGGCCATCTGTCGCCGCGCTCTCGGGCTCTGCCAGAAACGTGATGAGACACTTTGAATTCTTCTGCGACACAAACCCTTCAAGACTAAGGGTGGTGGGCTCAAACTGAAGCACGGCGATTAATATACAAACCCCGTTTCCATATGAGTTGGGAAATTGTGTTAGCGGTAAATATAAACGGAATACAATGATTTGCAAAACCCATATTCAGTTGAATATGCTACAAAGACAACATTTTTGATGTTCAAACTCATAAACATTTTTTTTTGTGCAAATAATCATTAACTTTAGAATTTGATGCCAGCAACACGTGACAATGAAGTTGGGAAAGGTGGCAATAAATACTGATAAAGTTGAGGAATGCTCATCGAACACTTATTTGGAACATCCCACAGGTGTGCAGGCTAATTGGGAACAGATGGGTGCCATGATTGGGTATAAAAACAGCTTCCCAAAAAATGCTCAGTCTTTCACAAGAAAGGATGGGGCGAGGTACACCCCTTTGTCCACAACTGCGTGAGCAAATAGTCAAACAGTTTAAGAACAACGTTTCTCAAAGTGCCTCTCAGGGGAAGGGTCACATTATGCAGCAGCCTAGCACTGGGTCATAAACAGTTAAAACAAAATGTGCCTGGAGCGGTGTCAGGTTTGCCCCTTCTCTGCTCGTCCGCCTATTTTACAGTAAATGTCTGTAAATGTAATGTTTTTACTGTAAAATCGACTACTTAAAACTTTTTATGTAATTAATAATGATGTCCAGAGGCAAATTCATACATTATTCACTGTTACAAGCGGCCTTCTAATGGCAGCCATAACTGCCATGTGGCCCTCAATGTAAACCACTTTGACATGCCTGTGTTAGAGAAATTGTTTTCAATGAGAGGAGAAATACCACCAAAATTCATTCGGATGCTCGCACAACATTAAAAACCTTTAGCATGTCGATTTGTTGAGTAAAAATATGGAATGTTTTAATATGAGGCCCGTTTAAGTAAATGGTAAGCAGATATGTTGACAAATATTATTTTTAATTAAATAATTTCCTTTATTTCCAAAAGTAATATGCATTTGTACATATCATTTGGTGTAGTTATTTAAAAAAAATTAAAAAAATGTGTGTATGTGTATATATGTATGTATACACTGTATATTACTGTATACTAATGAATCATATTCGGTACTATACCGCCTCTAAAAAGTGCCGGTCCAAAGTATACCAATACCAGGGCAAATGTTTGGCAAACATGTGTGTAGTATACTGGATACTTTTTGTCACGTTCAAACACTGAGGACATCTGTTAAACAAGACAAAAGGCAAGGAATCAAACAGAGACAGAATTCAATTTGGACTCAATTGAGGAGAGACATGGCCACTGCACTCTCTGTACAGTCCTGCACCACGCTCTGACGAAGAAGGTTTTCGTCTCCTCATTTATTCAGATGTTCAATGTTCACGCACCAACATATGTCACAGCAGGAATGGGACGTATGTAAAACAGTCATTGTTTTCGGTCGCTTTGAAGTTCAAGAAGAGGATTTCTCGGGCTTGGGCTCTTCCTGGTTCCAGCTGGGGCAGGTGTTGGAGGACAATGGATAACCCCTCCCGTCTCCTGACCACAGTGACTTCAAGAGGGCAGCGGGTCGTAAATAGCGTTGACCTCGGTTACCAAATAGTTGGAAGAGAGTTTGTGAAATACTTCAAAGAGAGTTCGTTTAACACTTCAAAGAGAGTTCCTCTGGAAGTTGAGCAGATCCTGCCATCTGTCCGTGTTGAAATCACAGTGGCGTTTCATGAGCATTCTTCCTCTTGTTAGGCCTCGAAAGACAGCATTCATAATACAACGTTTCTTTTGTGATAACTTACAAACAATTATTCCAACACTTTTACTACATGTGTCAGAATAATTGTATCTAAGTTATCACAAAACTTTGTGTTGCCGTGAGTTCCGGGTGAGAGGACAAAAGCTGTCTTTGATCCTACCAAGAAGAAGGCTTGTAAAACTCCCCTGTGTAGGATGGGAAGCAACACAAAGGTGTTCTGTTTCTTTGATGTATTGTAATCAACAGAAAGACATTGTCTTGACCCGAGAACTACAAAGGACCAGACTCCCCTCCAGGCACCGCTTCTTTGAACTATTTTACAACCTTTTCTTTGAACTGTTTTAATCAAAGGCGATGGCCGTTTACGACCCCTGTCCCTTAGAAACAGCTGTTGCCATGTAATAATAAATAAATGGGTTATACTTGTATAGCGCTTTTCTACCTTCAAGGTACTCAAAGCGCTTTGACAGTATTTCCACATTCACCCATTCACACACACATTCACACACTGATGGCGGGAGCTTCCATGCAAGGCGCTAACCAGCAGCCATCAGGAGCAAGGGGTGAAGTGTCTTGCCCAAGGACACAACGGACATGACTAGGATGGTAGAAGGTGGGGTTTGAACCCCAGTAACCAGCAACCCTCCGATTGCTGGCACGGCCACTCTACCAACTTCGCCAGAGGTGGCGTACAATCTTTTGTCCGAGCGTGGTGAGACTGTACAAAGAGTACAGTCCAGACGTCTCTCCTCAATTGAGACAAATTTAATTATGTCTCTGTTCAATTCCTTGCTTCTTGTCTTGTTTAATAGATGTCATCAGTGTTTGAACCTGGCAACATGGTTACTCCTTCATCCTGTATTGTTTCCTGCGGTATTCTAGACGCTCATGAACGGTGACTTTATCCTCTGATTGGGTCGCAGCTGGCGAAGACAACACAGTGTGACCGACACACATTTACAACAGCAGGTGGCGATAAAAACAAATTAAATAAAAAATAAATAAAAAACGATAACTCCTCAAAGTTGTAAAAGAGCCCGCATGTTGCTGCCGTAACAAAGATTAGACTCCCCCCCCGGGACGTATCCCCGGGGTAATTTCAGAGTTCCGGAGCGTATGTCCGATAGGATCAGGTTTCCGGCAGCTGCCGAGCTGAGGTACTCAATCCGAGTCCCCGGGTCTTATCACCCCCTCCTCTATCTTCCTGTACGCTTCTCACGGTCATAAATCACTGCAACAAATGGCATGCATACGTGGCAAAATAAAAGCCCGGGCAACACGTGGATGATGAATCAGGAAAGTAACGCGGTGCTGTAATTTTGAGCAGGAGCCAGGAATTAAATGAAGGAAAAGGTCATTTCTTCAGCATTTTCCACCTTCCCTCGACTGATATTGAGACAGTTCAGTTATTTGTCTGCTGCCGCGTCCGTCAGTACACCTGGATAGGGGAGAAAGTATTTTCTGCCGCGTAACTGATGAACGTTTTACTGGAAACTGGAGAGTTGTGGAGGTTCTTAATACTTGCATAAGAGGCATCTTTCCCTTGGAGATTAGTTGTTGGATATCTCAAGGTTATGAAGAGATTTGCTTTAACGAGTATACCTTTTTGAATCAATACAGTACAGTACTCAATGGTACCACTTTTTTGGTACTTGTCTGCATGTTAGCAAATAGTTTTTAATAATAAAATCTATTTTTGTTGTTGTTGGAACATTTAAAAATGAGCTAAGTTATGATAACTCATTGTGGAGGGGGGGCGTGGCCTGCGGGCCTGCAGCGAGGCGGCCAATAGAATCGTCATTTTCCCGGGAGACTCCCGAATTTCAGTGCCCCTCCCAAAAATCACCCGGGGCAACCATTCTCCCGAATTTCTCCTGATTTCCACCCGGACAATAATATTGGGGGCGTGCCTTAAAGGCACTGCCTTTAGCGTCCTCTACAACCTGTCGTCACGTCTGCTTTTCCTCCATACAAACAGCCCTGTCACATAATATATGAGACTTCTACACACACAAAAGTGTATGCAAGGCATACTTGGTCAACAGCCATGAAGGTCACACTGAGGGTGGCCGTATAAACAACTTTAACACTGCTACAAATATGCGCCACACTGTGAACCCACACCAAACAAGAATGACAAACACATTTCGGGAGAACATCCGCACCGTAACGCAACATAAACACAACAGAACAAATACCCAGAAACCCTTGCAGCACTAACTCTTCCGGGACGCTACAATATGCACCCCCGGGGCAACCATTTTCCCGAATTTCTCCCGATTTCCACCCGCACAACAATAACTTTAGCGTCCTCTACAACCTGTCGTCACATCTGCTTTTCCTCCATACAAACAGCGTGCCGGCCCTGTCACATGATATATGAGACTTCTACACACACACAAGTGTATGCAATGCATACTTGGTCAACAGCCATACAGGTCACACTGAGGGTGGCCGTATAAACAACTTTAACACTGTTACAAATATGCGCCACACTGTGAACCCACACCAAACAAGAATGACAAACAGATTTCGGGAGAACATCCGCACCGTAACACAACATAAACACAAAAGAACAAATACCCAGAAACCCTTGCAGCACTAACTCTTCTGGGACGCTACAATATGCACTGTCTCATTTTCCCAAATTTCTCCCGATTTCCACCCACACAACAATAACTTTAGCGTCCTCTACAACCTGTCGTCACATCTGCTTTTCCTCCATACAAACAGCGTGCCGGCCCTGTCACATGATATATGAGACTTCTACACACACAAAAGTGTATGCAAGGCATACTTGGTCAACAGCCATACAGGTCACACTGAGGGTGGCCGTATAAACAACTTTAACACTGTTACAAATATGCGCCACACTGTGAACCCACACCAAACAAGAATGACAAACACATTTCGGGAGAACATCCGCACCGTAACGCAACATAAACACAACAGAACAAATACCCAGAAAGCCTTGCAGCACTAACTCTTCTGGGACGCTACAATATGCACCCCCGGGGCAACCATTTTCCCGAATTTCTCCCGATTTCCACCCGCACAACAATAACTTTAGCGTCCTCTACAACCTGTCGTCACGTCTGCTTTTCCTCCATACAAACAGCGTGCCGGCCCTGTCACATGATATATGAGACTTCTACACACACAAAAGTGTATGCAAGGCATACTTGGTCAACAGCCATACAGGTCACACTGAGGGTGGCCGTATAAACAACTTTAACACTGTTACAAATATGCGCCACACTGTGAACCCACACCAAACAAGAATGACAAACAGATTTCGGGAGACACAACATAAACCCAACAGAACAAATACCCAGAAAGCCTTGCAGCACTAACTCTTCTAGGACGCTACAATATGCACCCCCGCGACCACCATCGTGAATGTTCGTCGTGCTCTCGCTCTCCCCCAGCTCCAACCACGTCTCTCCTCCCGGTTGCTGCTTATAGAGAGCGACAGGTGATTAGATAACAAGGCCCAGGTGGGCCATCTACGCACCTGTCGCTGACTTCGAGGCCGGTCCTGGCACACCCCGCCTCGCTGCAGGCCCGCAGGCCACGCCCCCCCTCCACACTCATGTTCAGTTGTTATATTTTGTTCTTCTTCTTTAATGTGTCTTTAAAATATAACTGTAAAAATCAGCTCTGCGTATGTATGTGTGTATGTATGTGTGCTCGAGTACCATTTTTCAGGAACACAAATACAAAATGTCACAATAAAGTTAAAGTTAAAGTACCAAAGATTGCCACACACACACTAGGTGTGGCGAAATTATGCAAGTTTGATTATTTATTTTAATTGTTCCACATAAATAACAAAAGAAAGTGGGGGGAAAAAAGTTTTGTTAATGGGGCGGCTCCAAAAAAAATTCTGCTTAGGGCCCCAATTTAGCCATGGGCGGCCCTGGCAGGGCCCCCTTGTTCTTAAACCACACTTTATTTATTTGTTATTTTTTATTAAGACCGCCTACCACGAGTAAAGATAGATCCATATATTAGCCGCACCTTTGTATAAGCCGCAGGGCTCAAAGCTTGGGAAAAAAGTATCAGCTTACAGTCCTGAAAAAAAACGATAAGTTTTGTTATTTTGCACCAAAAACAATTATTGAACAATTGAAGTGACTTTAAGTACAAAAAATGCATTAAATTAATTCAAGTTTGATTATTTATTTTAATTGTTTAACATAACAAAAGAAAGTGGGGGAACAAGTTATGTTAATAGGGCGGCTCCAAATAAAATTCTGCTTAAGGCCCCAATTTAGCCATGGCATGGCCCTCTTGTTCTTAAACCACACTTCTTTTTAATTTTTAATTTTTCTTACGAGCGCCTATCGCCTACCACTAGCAAAGATAGATCCATAGATTAGCTGCACCTTTGTATAAGCCGCAGGGCTCAAAGCTTGGGAAAAAGTACCTGTTTACGGTCCTGAAAAAAGTGACGTTATTTTGCACCAAAAATTCAACAATTTATGTCAAATTAATTTAAGTACAAAAAATGCATTAAAGTAATTCAAGTTCAATTAATTATTTTAATTGTTTCACATAAAAAGTGGAAAAAACTGTTATAAAGGGGCGGCTCCAAATAAAATTCTGCTTAGGGCCCCAATTTATCCATGGGCGGCCCTGGCAGGGCCTCCTTGTTCTTAAACCACAATTTATTTATTTTTTATTTTTTATTAAGACCGCCTACCACTAGTAAAGATAGATCCATATATTAGCCCACCTTTGTATAAGCCGCAGGGCTCAAAGCTTGGGAAAAAAGTAAAAGCTTACAGCCCTGAAAAAAAACGATAAGTTTTGTCATTTTGCACCAAAAACAATTATTGAACAATTTATGTCAGGTGAATTTAAGTACAAAAAATGCATTAAAATAATTCAAGTTTGATTATTTATTTTAATTGTTTCACATAACAAAAGAAAGTGGGGGGAAAAGTTTTGTTAATAGGGCAGCTCCAAATAAAATTCTGCTTAAGGCCCCAATTTAGCCATGGTATGGCCCTCTTGTTCTTAAACCACACTTCTTTTTAATTTTTAATTTTTCTTAAGAGCGCCTACCGCCTACCACTAGCAAAGATAGATCCATAGATTAGCCACACCTTTGTATAAGCCGCAGGGCTCAAAGCTTGGGAAAAAGTAGCTGTTTACGGTCCTGAAAAAAGTGACGTTATTTTGCACCAAAAACAATTATTCAACAATTTATGTCAAATTAATTTAAGTACAAAAAATGCATTAAAGTAATTCAAGTTCAATTAATTATTTTAATTGTTTCACATAAAAAGTGGAAAAAACTGTTATAAAGGGGCGGCTCCAAATAAAATTCTGCTTAGGGCCCCAATTTATCCATGGGCGGCCCTGGCAGGGCCTCCTTGTTCTTAAACCACAATTTATTTATTTTTTATTTTTTATTAAGACCGCCTACCACTAGTAAAGATAGATCCATATATTAGCCGCACCTCTGTATAAGCCGCAGGGCTCAAAGCTTGGGAAAAAAGTAAAAGCTTACAGCCCTGAAAAAAAACGATAAGTTTTGTCATTTTGCACCAAAAACAATTATTGAACAATTTATGTCAAATGAATTTAAGTACAAAAAATGCATTAAATTAATTCAAGTTTGATTATTTATTTTAATTGTTTAACATAACAATAGAAAGTGGGGGGGAAAGTTTTGTTAATAGGGGGGCGCCAAATACAATTCTGCTTAAGGCCCCAATTTAGCCATGGCATGGCCCTCTTGTTCTTAAACCACAGTTCTTTTTCATTTTTAATTTTTTTTACGAGCGCCTATCGCCTACCACTAGCAAAGATAGATCCATAGATTAGCTGCACCTTTGTATAAGCCGCAGGGTTCAAAGCTTGGGAAAAAAGTAATTACTTACAGTCCTGAAAAAAACGATAAGTGATATTTTGTTATTTTGCACCAAAAACAATTATTTAACAATTTATGTTAAATGTATTTAAGTACAAAAAAATGCATTAAATTAATTAAAGTTTGATTATTTATTTTAATTGTTTCACATAACAAAAGAAAGTGGGGAAAAATGTTTTGTTAATGGGGCGGCTCCAAATAAAATTCTGCTTAGGGC
>NC_084549.2:69610000-69615000 GCF_033978685.3 Nerophis lumbriciformis | reverse complement strand
TTTTATTTTCTTCGTTTTTTTGTTTTTGTTTTATGTCACTGCTTCCCTCCCAGCCTCCGTCTGCATCAGTAACTTATTAACATAAAAGAACACGCCAAAAAACCCAGAAGTGATGCATGTGACACCCACACAAAAGACAACTCAGAAAGTCTGGGGATGCTGGAATGAATTCACATCATGACTGACATCCTATTAGGACTGCAAGGCAGAAAGTTAACTGCCAACTATGGATCTTTTATATTAAAAGGGCCGTATTAGGATTTGTTTCCCTTACATTTAAAACACTTCCTTAAGGTCTACATAACATGTAATGGAGGATGCATGTGCATGTACGAGCCAGTCTGCCCCACAACAAGAGGTTGCGCCATTTTGTGGGCGGTCTTATTTACGTGCCTCCACTTCGACTGCATCTTCTCCTTATTTTGTCGTTTTAAGCGCTTCCATAGCGAGTCTACTAACAGATATACATTCGAACTGTACGCTATTTTTCATGCACGTGCATGTACGAGCCAGTCTGCCCCAAAACAACACAACATTTTGTGGGCGGTCTAATTTACGTGCCTCCACTTCGACTGCGTCTTCTCCCCGTGTTGTCGTTTAAGCGCCTCCATAGCGAATCTACCGACAGATATAAATTCGAACTGTACGCTATTTTTTATGCACGTGCATGTACGAGCCAGTCTGCCCCACAACAAGAGGTTGCGCCATTTGGTGGGCGGTCTTCTCCCCGTGTTGTCGTTTAAGCGCTTCCATAGCGAGTCTACTAACAGCTATAAATTCGAACTGTACGCTATTTTTCATGCACGTGCATGTACGAGCCAGTCTGCCCCACAACAACACAACGTTTTGTGGGCGGTCTTATTTACGTGCCTCCACTTCGACTGCGTCTTCTCCCTGTGTTGTCGTTTAAGTGCTTCCATAGCGAGTCTACTAACAGATATAAATTCGAACTGTACGCTATTTTTTATGCACGTGCATGTACGAGCCAGTCTGCCCCACAACAACACAACATTTTGTGGGCGGTCTTATTTATGTGCCTCCACTTTGACTGCGTCTTCTCCCCGAGTTGTCGTTTAAGCGCCTCCATAGCGAATCTACCGACAGATATAAATTCGAACTGTACGCTATTTTTTTATGCACGTGCATGTACGAGCCAGTCTGCCCCACAACAAGAGGTTGCGCCATTTGGTGGGCGGTCTTATTTACATGCCTCCACTTCGACTGCGTCTTCTCCCCGTGTTGTCGTTTAAGCGCTTCCATAGCGAGTCTACTAACAGCTATAAATTCGAACTGTACGCTATTTTTCATGCACGTGCATGTACGAGCCAGTCTGCCCCACAACAACACAACGTTTTGTGGGCGGTCTTATTTACGTGCCTCCACTTCGACTGCGTCTTCTCCCCGTGTTGTCGTTTAAGTGCTTCCATAGCGAGTCTACTAACAGATATAAATTCGAACTGTACGCTATTTTTCATGCACGTGCATGTACGAGCCAGTCTGCCCCACAACAACACAACATTTTGTGGGCGGTCTTATTTACGTGCCTCCACTTCGACTGCTTCTTCTCCCCGTGTTGTCGTTTAAGCGCTTCCATAGCGAGTCTACTAACAGATATAAATTCAAACAGAACGCTATGTTTCATGCACGTGCATGTACGAGCCAGTCTGCCCCAAAACAACACAACATTTTGTGGGCGGTCTTATTTACGTGCCTCCACTTTGACTGTCTTCTCCTCATGTTGTCGTTTAAGCGCCTCCATAGCGAGTCTACTAACAGATATAAATTCAAACAGAACGCTATGTTTCATGCACGTGCATGTACGAGCCAGTCTGCCCCACAACAACACAACATTTTGTGGGCGGTCTTATTTACGTGCCTCCACTTTGACTGTGTCTTCTCCCCGTGTTGTCGTTTAAGCGCTTCCATAGCGAGTCTACTAATAGATATAAATTCGAACTGTACGCTATTTTTCATGCACGTGCATGTACGAGCCAGTCTGCCCCACAACAACACAACGTTTTGTGGGCGGTCTTATTTACGTGCCTCCACTTTGACTGCGTCTTCTCCCCGAGTTGTCGTTTAAGCGCCTCCATAGCGAATCTATCGACAGATATAAATTCGAACTGTACACTATTTTTCATGCACGTGCATGTACGAGCCAGTCTGCCCCACAACAACACAACATTTTGTGGGCGGTCTTATTTACGTGCCTCCACTTTGACTGTGTCTTCTCCCCGTGTTGTCGTTTAAGCGCTTCCACAGCGAGTCTACTAACAGATATACATTCGAACTGTACGCTATTTTTCATGCACGTGCATGTACGAGCCAGTCTGCCCCACAACAAGAGGTTGCACCATTTGGTGGGCGGTCTTATTTACGTGCCTCCACTTCGACTGTGTCTTCTCCCCGTGTTGTCGTTTAAGCGCTTCCATAGCGAGTCTACTGACGGATACAAATTCGAACTGTAGGCTATTTTTTATGCACGTGCATGTACGAGCCAGTCTGCCCCACAACAACACAACATTTTGTGGGCGGTCTTATTTACATGCCTCCACTTCGACTGTGTCTTCTCCCCGTGTTGTCGTTTAAGCGCTTCCATAGCGAGTCTACTAACAGATATAAATTCGAACTGTACGCTATTTTTCATGCACGTGCATGTACGAGCCAGTCTGCCCCACAACAACACAACATTTTGTGGGCGGTCTTATTTATGTGCCTCCACTTTGACTGCGTCTTCTCCCCGAGTTGTCGTTTAAGCGCCTCCATAGCGAATCTACCGACAGATATAAATTCGAACTGTACGCTATTTTTTTATGCACGTGCATGTACGAGCCAGTCTGCCCCACAACAAGAGGTTGCACCATTTGGTGGGCGGTCTTATTTACGTGCCTCCACTTCGACTGCGTCTTCTCCCCGTGTTGTCGTTTAAGCGCTTCCATAGCGAGTCTACTAACAGCTATAAATTCGAACTGTACGCTATTTTTCATGCACGTGCATGTACGAGCCAGTCTGCCCCACAACAACACAACGTTTTGTGGGCGGTCTTATTTACGTGCCTCCACTTCGACTGCGTCTTCTCCCTGTGTTGTCGTTTAAGTGCTTCCATAGCGAGTCTACTAACAGATATACATTCGAACTGTACGCTATTTTGCATGCACGTGCATGTACGAGCCAGTCTGCCCCACAACAACACAACATTTTGTGGGCGGTTTTATTTACGTGCCTCCACTTTGACTGTGTCTTCTCCCTGTGTTGTCGTTTAAGTGCCTCCATAGTGAATCTACCGACAGATATAAATTCGAACTGTACGCTATTTTTTATGCACGTGCATGTACGAGCCAGTCTGCCCCACAACAACACAACATTTTGTGGGCGGTCTTATTTACGTGCCTCCACTTTGACTGTGTCTTCTCCCCATGTTGTCGTTTAAGCGCTTCCATAGCGAGTCTACTAACAGATATAAATTCGAACTGTACGCTATTTTTTTATGCACGTGCATGTACGAGCCAGTCTGCCCCACAACAACACAACATTTTGTGGGCGGTCTTATTTACGTGCCTCCACTTTGACTGTGTCTTCTCCCCGTGTTGTCGTTTAAGCGCTTCCATAGTGAATCTACCGACAGATATAAATTCGAACTGTACGCTATTTTTTATGCACGTGCATGTACGAGCCAGTCTGCCCCACAACAACACAACATTTTGTGGGCGGTCTTATTTACGTGCCTCCACTTCGACTGTGTCTTCTCCCCATGTTGTCGTTTAAGCGCTTCCATAGCGAGTCTACTAACAGATATAAATTCGAACTGTACGCTATTTTTCATGCACGTGCATGTACGAGCCAGTCTGCCCCACAACAACACAACATTTTGTGGGCGGCCTTATTTACGTGCCTCCACTTCGACTGTGTCTTCTCCCCGTGTTGTCGTTTAAGCACTTCCATAGCGAGTCTACTGACAGATATAAATTCGAACTGTAGGCTATTTTTCATGCACGTGCATGTACGAGCCAGTCTGCCCCACAACAACACAACATTTTGTGGGCGGTCTTATTTACGTGCCTCCACTTCGACTGCGTCTTCTCCCCATGTTGTCGTTTAAGCGCCTCCATAGCGAATCTATCGACAGATATAAATTCGAACTGTACGCTATTTTTTATGCATGTGCATGTGCGAGCCAGTCTGCCCCACAACAACACAACATTTTGTGGGCGGTCTTATTTACGTGCCTCCACTTCGACTGCGTCTTCTCCCCGTGTTGTCGTTTAAGCGCCTCCATAACGAATCTACCGACAGATATAAATTCGAACTGTAGGCTATTTTTCATGCACGTGCATGTACGAGCCAGTCAGCCCCACAACAACACAACATTTTGTGGGCGGTCTTATTTACGTGCCTCCACTTCGACTGTGTCTTCTCCCCGTGTTGTCGTTTAAGCGCTTCCATAGCGAGTCTACTAACAGATATAAATTCGAACTGTACACTATTTTTCATGCACGTGCATGTACGAGCCAGTCTGCCCCACAACAACCACAACATTTTGTGGGCGGTCTTATTTACGTGCCTCCACTTCGACTGTGTCTTCTGCCCGTGTTGTCGTTTAAGCGCTTCCATAGCGAATCTACCGACAGATATAAATTCGAACTGTACGCTATTTTTCATGCACGTGCATGTACGAGCCAGTCTGCCCCACAACAACACAACATTTTGTGGGCGGTTTTATTTACGTGCCTCCACTTTGACTGTGTCTTCTCCCCATGTTGTCGTTTAAGCGCCTCCATAGTGAATCTACCGACAGATATAAATTCGAACTGTACGCTATTTTTTATGCACGTGCATGTACGAGCCAGTCTGCCCCACAACAACACAACATTTTGTGGGCGGTCTTATTTACGTGCCTCCACTTTGACTGTGTCTTCTCCCCATGTTGTCGTTTAAGCGCTTCCATAGCGAGTCTACTAACAGATATAAATTCGAACTGTACGCTATTTTTTATGCACGTG
>NC_084549.2:69567500-69602500 GCF_033978685.3 Nerophis lumbriciformis | reverse complement strand
TGTATAAGTGTTATAATGATGGCAACTCATTATGTAAGTGGTTAATTAGCTATATTAGCCTGCTATCAAAATTACTTTAAAAGTGTTATATAAGTGTTATAATGAAGGCAACACATGATGTAAGTGTCTATATTAGCTAGATTAGCCTACTATCAAAATGCCTTTAAAAGTCTTATATAAGTGTTATAATGAAGACAACACATGATGTAAGTGTCTATATTAGCTATATTAGCCTACTATCAAAATTACTTCAAAAGTCTTGTATAAGTGTTATAATGATGGCAACTCATTATGTAAGTGGTTAATTAGCTATCTTAGCCTACTATCAAAATTACTTTAAGTGTTATATAAGTCTTATAATGAAGGCAATACATGATGTAAGTGTCTATACTAGCCTACTATCAAAATGACTTTAAAAGTCTTATATAAGTGTTATAATGAAGACAACACATGATGTAAGTGTCTATATTAGCTATATTAGCCTACTATCAAAATGACTAAAAGTCTTATATAAGTGTTATAATGAAGACAACACATGATGTAAGTGTCTATATTAGCCTACTATCAAAATGACTTTAAAAGTCTTGTATAAGTGTTATAATGAAGGCAACACATGATGTAAGTGGCTAATTAGCTATATTAGCCTACTATCAAAATGACTTTAAAAGTCTTATTTAAGTGTTATAATGAAGACAACACATGATGTAAGTGTCTATAATAGTTATATTAGCCAACTATCAAAATGACTTTAAAAGTCTTGTATAAGTGGTATAATGATGGCAACTCATTATGTAAGTGGTTAATTAGCTATCTTAGCCTACTATCAAAATTACTTTAAGTGTTATATAACTCTTATAATGAAGGCAACACACGATGTAAGTGTCTATATTAGTTGTATTAGCCGACTATCAAAATGACTTTAAAAGTCTTATATCAGTGTTATAATGAAGGCAACACATGATGTAAGTGTCTATATTAGTTATATTAGCCTACTATCAAAATGCCTTTAAACGTCTTATATAAGTGTTATAATGAAGACAACACATGATGTAAGTGTCTATATTAGCTATAATAGTCTACTATCAAAATGACTTTAAAAGTCTTGTATAAGTGTTATAATGAAGGCAACACATGATGTAAGTGTCTATAATAGTTATATTAGCCTACTATCAAAATTACTTTAAGTGTTATATAAGTGTTATAATGAAGGCAACACATGATGTAAGTGTCTATATTAGCCTACTATCAAAATGCCTTTAAAAGTCTTATATCAGTGTTGTAATGAAGACAACACATGATGTAAGTGTCTATATTAGCTATATTAGCCTACTATCAAAATGACTTTAAAAGTCTTGTATAAGTGTTATAATGAAGGCAACACACGATGTAAGTGTCTATATTAGTTGTATTAGCCGACTATCAAAATGACTTTAAAAGTCTTATATCAGTGTTATAATGAAGACAACACATGATGTAAGTGTCTATATTAGTTATATTAGCCTACTATCAAAATGCCTTTAAACGTCTTATATAAGTGTTATAATGAAGACAACACATGATGTAAGTGTCTATATTAGCTATAATAGTCTACTATCAAAATGACTTTAAAAGTCTTGTATAAGTGTTATAATGAAGGCAACACATGATGTAAGTGTCTATAATAGTTATATTAGCCTACTATCAAAATGACTTTAAAAGTCTTGTATAAGTGGTATAATGATGGCAACTCATTATGTAAGTGGTTAATTAACTATCTTAGCCTACTATCAAAATTACTTTAAGTGTTATATAAGTGTTATAATGAAGGCAACACATGATGTAAGTGTCTATATTAGCCTACTATCAAAATGACTTTAAAAGTCTTATATCAGTGTTGTAATGAAGACAACACATGATGTAAGTGTCTATATTAGCTATATTAGCCTACTATCAAAATCACTTTAAAAATCTTGTATAAGTGTTATAATGATGGCAACTCATTATGTAAGTGGTTAATTAGCTATATTAGCCTACTATCAAAATTACTTTAAAAGTGTTATATAAGTCTTATAATGAAGGCAACACATGATGTAAGTGTCTATATTAGCCTACTATCAAAATGACTTTAAAAGTCTTATATAAGTGTTATAATGAAGACAACACATGATGTAAGTGTCTATATTAGCTATATTAGCCTACTATCAAAATGACTTTAAAAGTCTTATATAAGTGTTATAATGAAGGCAACACATTATTTAAGTGGCTAATTAGCTATATTAGCCTACTATCAAAATGACTTTAAAAGTCTTATTTAACTGTTACAATGAAGACAGCAGATGATGTAAATCAGTATAATACCGTTTTTGATTCATTAGTGACGCAATAGTATACTGGTACCGGTATACCGTACAACCCTATTTTTGTCTAAGAAATAAATACCTTTTTTACCTGCACGCTGCCTTTTGCATCACAGAATGTCCAGACCAGAGAGTGATCCCCCATGTGACGGCGTGTGGTAAAAAAAAAAAAAAAATGGGAACCAGTACTTTTCAAACAGGGTATAGTACCGTTTTTTATTCATTAATACCGCGGCACTATACTAGTACCGGTATATAAGTTGTATATACTAGTACCAATAACCGATTTTAACTTTAGAGATATGAATACACCAGTTGGTCAGTCTACCATGAATTGATTAACATGGACCCCGACTTAAAACAAGTTGAAAAATGTATTCGGGTGTTACCATTTAGTTTTTGTCAACATTATGAGGGACAAACTGTAAGAATTCATTATTAATATACTTGTTCATTTACTGTTAATATCTGCTTAAATTCTGTTTGAACATGTTCTATATACACTTCTTTTAAAATGTAATAATCACTTATTCTTCTGTTGTTTCTTCGCTTCAAATAAAAACGTTCATGTTAATGAGCCAGTCAGTAGATTTGGTTCGTTCGTGAATATCTCAACCTTACAGTCTTTTGTTCACATTTGACACAACGTAAACCTTTAACTTTACACATACAAACTGTAGCACACAAAAAAGCACATTTAATTAAAAAACGTTATTATGGTCTTACCTTTACTTATAAATGAAGTCCATAAATAAAGCCCTCACTTCAACTTTCCACGAGCAAGATTGAATCTATTTAAAAAAAAGTGTAACCGATCGTTTATAAATGTCGCCTATAAGTGAAGTGAAGTGAAGTGAATTATATTTATATAGCGCTTTTCTCTAGTGACTCAAAGCACTTTACATAGTGAAACCCAATATCTAAGTTACATTTAAACCAGTGTGGGTGGCACTGGGAGCAGGTGGGTAAAGTGTCTTGCCCAAGGACACAACGACAGCGACTAGGATGGCGGAAGCGGGAATCGAACCTGCAACTCTCAAGTTGCTGGCACGGCCGCTCTACCAACTGAGCTATGCCGCCCATACTGTATGAAACTACAAAATAACAAACACGGAGGCTCCAGTTTACACGAGGACCACTTTATTTACCTTCTTTCAAAAACCTCCGCTCCACTCCAACGTGTCGTCACTTCCGCTCTTAGCGCCTTCAAAATAAGAGCTCGAGGCATATACCGTATAACAGCGCATAACAGGAACTTAACATCACAAATAGGAAAGCCCATAAAAATAGGTTACAAAAGTTATTTAATAAGAAGCCAAAAAGTGCAAAAAAAACAATAATGTTCGTGTTGGAGGAGTTGTGAATGACTGCAGGGCCACAACATTAGGTACACCTGCAAACTGCAGGTGTACCTAATGTTGTAAATAGATTCAATCTTGCACGTGGAAAGTTTAAGTGTGGGCTTTAGTTGATACAACACTCTCGTCACGGTTTACCTGACACATGAAACGTGACAAATTTTGGCTGGCACTCTCCATTTTAACTGCCAGATGGCAATTCTAACTTTGACCATAGCGTCAGTCGCTACTGTGAGAATTAAGATATTTTGAAGTGTTTCTTTTTTCTTTTTTTTATGGAGGTCATATACAGAAGGAAGGGGATTCATTCGGTTTACCTGACACATGAAACGTGACAAATTTTAGCTCGCACTATCCGATTTTACTGCCAGATGGCAATTCCAACTTTGACCACAGCGTCTGCAGGGCCACGACATTAGGTACACCTGCAGACTGCAGGTGTACCTAATGTCGTGGCCCTGCAGTCATTCACAACTCCTCCAACACGAACATTATTGTTTTTGCACTTTTTGGCTTCTTATGAAATAACTTTTTTAAATAGATTCAATCTTGCACGTGGAAAGTTTAAGTGTGGGCTTTAGTTGATACAACACTCTCGTCACGGTTTACCTGACACATGAAATGTGACAAATTTTGCCTGGCACTATCCATTTTAACTGCCAGATGGCAATTCCAACTTTGACCACAGCGTCAGTCGCTACTGTAAGAATGAGGTATTTTTAAGTGTTTTCTTTGTTTCTTTTTCTGGAGGTCATATACAGAAGGAAGGGAATTCATTCAGTTAACCCGACACATGAAACGTGACAATTTTGGCTCGCACTATCCGATTTTAACTGCCAGATGACAATTCCAACTTTGACCATAGCGTCAGTCATTACTGTGAGAATTAGATATTTTTAAGTGTTCCTTTTTTTGTTTTTTGTTTTTCTGGCGGCCATATACAGAAGGAAGGGGATTCATGCGTCACGGTTAACCTGACACATGAAACGTGACAAACTTTGGCTCGCAAACTCCAACTTTGACCACAGCGTCAGTCGCTACTGTGAGAATAAGATATTTTGAAGTGTTTCTTTTTTTTTATGGAGGTCATATACAGAAGGAAGGGGATTCGTTCGGTTTACCTGACACATGAAACATGACAAATTTTGGCTCGCACTCTCCTTTTGAACTGCCAGATGGCAATTCCAACTTTGACCACAGCGTCAGTCGCTACTGTAAGAATTAAATATTTTGAAGTGTTTCTTTTTCTTTTTATGGAGGTCATATACGGAAGGAAGGGGATTCATTCGGTTTCCCTGACACATGAAACGTGACAAATTTTGGCTCGCACTATCCAATTTAACTGCCGGATGGCAATTCCAACTTTGACCACAGTGTCAGTCGTTACTGTGAGAATTAGATATTTTTAAGTGTTCCTTTTTTTGTTTTTTGTTTTTCTGGCGGCCATATACAGAAGGAAGGGGATTCATGCGTCACGGTTAACCTGACACATGAAACGTGACAAATTTTGGCTCGCAAACTCCAACTTTCACCACAGCGTCAGTCGCTACTGAGAGAATAAGATATTTTGAAGTGTTTCTTTTTTTTTATGGAGGTCATATACAGAAGGAAGGGGATTCGTTCGGTTTACCTGACACATGAAACATGACAAATTTTGGCTCGCACTCTCCTTTTTAACTGCCAGATGGCAATTCCAACTTTGACCACAGCGTCAGTCGCTACTGTAAGAATTAAATATTTTGAAGTGTTTCTTTTTCTTTTTATGGAGGTCATAAACGGAAGGAAGGGGATTCATTCGGTTTACCCGACACATGAAACGTGACAAATTTTGGCTGGCACTATCCATTTTAACTGCTGGATGGCAGTTCCAACTTTGACCACAGTGTCAGTCGTTACTGTGAGAATTAGATATTTTTAAGTGTTCCTTTTTTTGTTTTTTGTTTTTCTGGCGGCCATATACAGAAGGAAGGGGATTCATGCGTCACGGTTAACCTGACACATGAAACGTGACAAATTTTGGCTCGCAAACTCCAACTTTCACCACAGCGTCAGTCGCTACTGTGAGAATAAGATATTTTGAAGTGTTTCTTTTTTTTTATGGAGGTCATATACAGAAGGAAGGGGATTCGTTCGGTTTACCTGACACATGAAACGTGACAAATTTTGGCTCGTACTCTCCTTTTTAACTGCCAGATGGCAATTCCAACTTTGACCACAGCGTCAGTCGCTACTGTAAGAATTAAATATTTTGAAGTGTTTCTTTTTCTTTTTATGGAGGTCATATACGGAAGGAAGGGGATTCGTTCGGTTTACCTGACACATGAAACGTGACAAATTTTGGCTCGCACTATCCGATTTAACTGCCGGATGGCAATTCCAACTTTGACCACAGTGTCAGTCGTTACTGTGAGAATTAGGTATTTTTAAGTGTTTCTTTTTTTTTTCTTTTTTTTCTGGCGGCCATATACAGAAGGAAGGGGATTCATGCGTCACGGTTAACCTGACACATGAAACGTGACAAATTTTGGCTCGCAAACTCCAACTTTGACCACAGCGTCAGTCGCTACTGTGAGAATAAGATATTTTGAAGTGTTTCTTTTTTCTTTTTTTTTATGGAGGTCATATACAGAAGGAAGGGGATTAATTCGGTTTACCTGACACATGAAACGTGACAAATTTTGGCTCGCACTCTCCTTTTTAACTGCCAGATGGCAATTCCAACTTTGACCACAGCGTCAGTCGCTACTGTAAGAATTAAATATTTTGAAGTGTTTCTTTTTCTTTTTATGGAGGTCATATACGGAAGGAAGGGGATTCATTCGGTTTACCTGACACATGAAACGTGACAAATTTTGGCTCGCACTATCCGATTTTACTGCCAGATGGCAATTCCAACTTTGACCACAGTGTCAGTCATTACTGTGAGAATTAGGTATTTTTAAGTGTTCCTTTTTTTTCTTTTTTCTTTTTTTTTTCTGGCGGCCATATACAGAAGGAAGGGGATTCATGCGTCACGGTTAACCTGACACATGAAACGTGACAAATTTTGGCTCGCAAACTTCAACTTTCACCACAGCGTCAGTCGCTACTGTGAGAATAAGATATTTTGAAGTGTTTCTTTTTTTTTATGGAGGTCATATACAGAAGGAAGGGGATTCGTTCGGTTTACCTGACACATGAAACATGACAAATTTTGGCTCGCACTCTCCTTTTTAACTGCCAGATGGCAATTCCAACTTTGACCACAGCGTCAGTCGCTACTGTAAGAATTAAATATTTTGAAGTGTTTCTTTTTCTTTTTATGGAGGTCATATACGGAAGGAAGGGGATTAATTCGGTTTACCTGACACATGAAACGTGACAAATTTTGGCTCGCACTATCCATTTTAACTGCCGGATGGCAATTCCAACTTTGACCACAGTGTCAGTCATTACTGTGAGAATTAGATATTTTTAAGTGTTCCTTTTTTTGTTTTTTGTTTTTCTGGCGGCCATATACAGAAGGAAGGGGATTCATGCGTCATGATTAACCTGACACATGAAACGTGACAAATTTTGGCTCGCAAACTTCAACTTTGACCACAGCGTCAGTCGCTACTGTGAGAATTAAGATATTTTGAAGTGTTTCTTTTTTTTTTTTTTATGGAGGTCATATACAGAAGGAAGGGGATTCGTTCGGTTTACCTGACACATGAAACATGACAAATTTTGGCTCGCACTCTCCTTTTTATCTGCCAGATGGCAATTCCAACTTTGACCACAGCGTCTGCAGGGCCACAACATTAGGTACACCTGCAGACTGCAGGTGTACCTAATGTCGTGGCCCTGCAGTCATTCACAACTCCTCCAACACGAACATTATTGTTTTTGCACTTTTTGGCTTCTTATGAAATAACTTTTTTTAAATAGATTCAATCTTGCACGTGGAAAGTTTAAGTGTGGGCTTTAGTTGATATAACAATTCTACGGCGGGGGTGCAGGAGGCGGGGCTACTGGAGCCTCAGCCAGTGCGTCTTTCGCAGCCGTTTTATGATCGCTCAGCACAAGAAATACGTTACACACATACAGTTGTTGACAAAATACACTGTACATTATATACCTCAGCTAACTAAACTATGGAAATGTATAATATAATTCATATAGCAATACAGTCTCACTGCACAGCAGGCCAGCAGTTAGCCGAGTCCGTCCATGTTGAGGCACTGAGTGACGTGCCTCAACTGGCTGCTGTTCACCGCACCGTCTCTTCTCAGTATTTGAACGGCAAATGTGAAAATTCAGCGATTTTGAATAAAAATAATCTAAAACTGGTGAAGTTAAATGGAAAATAACTTTATAGTAAGGCTGCAGCTAACGATTATTTTTCTATCGATTAATCTATAGATTATTTTGTCGATTAATCGGTTAATCTATAGATTATTTTTTTCGATTAATCTATAGATTATTTTTCCTTTTACCGATTATTTTTTTTATTTAAAATGAAGATGAAAAAATAAATGTAGGCCAGTTTTTTCAAAAGGCATGGCTTTTATTTACCAAAAAAAAAAAAGTATGGCCACTCAGTCAACATTGACAACAACATGACAAAATATTCTGTAACAATGTAAACATTTAAAACTTTTAACATTTAACAAAATTAAAAGTAGCTTATTTGCTTTTTAATGTGCAAATATAAAAGTAAACATCCAGTGCAAATCTTAATATTCTGCAATAGTATAAGCATTTCAAAAGTAAAAGTATTGCTTATTTTGCTTTAAAATGTGCAAAAATAAAGATAAACATCCAATACAAAAAAGTGCAAAACGAAAATAATCTGTAACAATGTAAACATTTCAACAAAAGTAAAAGTATTGCTTATTTGCTCAAATGTGCAAAAATAAAAATAAACATCCAATACAAAAAAGTGCAAAACAAAATATTCTGTAACAGTGTAAACATTTCAACAAAAGTAAAAGTATTGCTTATTTTGCTTAATAACACAACAATGATAATATGATTAAAGTGAAAGTTAATTGTTGGTTTGTACATAGTATATGTAACCGTTAATGTTGTAAAAGGTATTTGCACAACTAATTAACGTTAGCGTTTGTGACACGTCTTGTGCCGTGGGGTTCTTTCAGGACCGACAGACTGAACGCCAGACGGCTTTGCCAGGTTTACAATCTTTTAATTTTACACAAAGTCTTTTCTCTTCCAACTCTTTTCTCTTTCTTTCCTCGCTTTTCAGCTCCTCTTCCTCGCTCGCTCGTTGTCCCCTGTCTCTGTCTCTCCTCCTCTCTCGCTCCACGTCAGCTTCACTCTGACTCCTTCCAGTCTCTCTTCCCTTTCTCTCTGCTGCTCCCCTTTTCTTCAGCGAGAGGAGATTGGATGATCGTGCCCAGGTGCGCGGATCGCGCACCTGGGCACGATTGCGGCGTCGCTCCCGGCGCGCCCCACCTCGCCGCTCGCTCGCCGGCCCCGCCTCTCCGCAGCGTTAAAGAGGAGTGCGTCTTTGTAAACACTGCACGCCAAACGCACCTCTCAGAGCGAAACGGTGCTTTAGTTTATGAATTTACAACGCAGATACAAATGACACATTCATGTTTTTGTGTAATGATGACAACGTATACTCACGCGGACGATTGACTATAGTTGATGGTGATGGCAAGAACGCTGTCGGTTTTCTTTTCAAATGTTCGTTCATAGCCGTTGTGCTGCTATGATAGGCCATTTCCGCTCGACATAGTGTGCATACAACAACATTATTAGGCCGTTTATTGAAATACTCCCACACTTTTGATGACTTTTGGTGTGCTTTTTCCCCCTCGCTCGCACCGTCTGCTTTGCGATCCTCCATGACATTAGTGTGATGTAAATATGCGACGCATCGACGCACAAAAATGGCGTCGACGTATTTACGTAACCGATGACGTCGACTACGTCGACGCGTCGTTTCAGCCTTACTTTATAGTATAATCACTGGATACATTTAACAATTTAATATATATTTTTTTCTTTTTACATTTTTTTTCTTTCCATGATGGCAGGTGAGGCCCCCGCTTCACCTGCCTCTAGTGACTGCACGTCACTGAAATACAAATCCAACTAAACTCAGAATCAACAGAAAAAAATTTATATAAAAAAAATTTCAAAATAAAAGTCTAATCAACCTGAAATGTCATGAACTAAATATGCATTTATGCTGGACTTTACAGGTTCCACATGAGATGTTCACTTCATCTTCAATACCTTCTCTGATGCAAATTTTGTTGTTTTTTTCCCCGCCTTCAGAGCACACTGCTAGGCAACCAGAGGAGGCGCCATGTTGGAAGGCATTTCCTTCGCCAAGGTGCAACGTGTAAATGGACACCGCCTGCGGCACAAAGCACAAAAAAAAAGCGACTGTCTAATGGAGTACAGTTAACATGGCAGCAACATCACTACCCTCCCTCCACCCACCCCAAAAGCTTTACATCTTTCTGCAACTTCCTTTCCATTCGCCGCCCCGTGCAACAAGCCTTAGTCATTATGTTTTGGGTTTTTGTTCCCTCGCCGTAATGGATGGTACACTACATGGCGTTTTAGAATGTATGTTTTAGCTCGGCGGCCTTGTTTATCACACTGTAAGTTATTTCCCGCGACAGAAAATGTACCCGCGGCGTGGAGGAAGGTGCCGTGCGTTGCAGTTTTAAGACTGATGCTGAGGGGATGGGGTTATGAAAGTAGTGATGGGAAGTTTTTACAACGAGCCCGAATAAACAGCCTGCAGAAAATGCAGCTTGTAAAAAATGGCCACTTTTTTTTATATTATAATCTACATATTTATAACCCTTTCTTTATGGGTGGGAATATTAAAAAGAAAGGCCCCCTTTTTTTTTTCTTTTTTTTTTTTTTTTTTGACGTCGTCACAGTTTACCTGACACATGAAACGTGACAAATTTTGGCTGGCACTATCCATTTTAATTGCCAACTTTGACCAGAGCGTCAGTCGCTACTGTAAGAATGAGGTATTTTTAAGTGTTTTTTTTTTCTTGGAGGTCATATACAGAAGGAAGAGAATTAATTCGGTTTACCTGACACATGGAACGTGACACATTTGGTCTGGCTCTATCCATTTTAACTGCCAGATGGCAATTCCTACTTTGACCACAGCGTCAGTCGCTACTGTGAGAATTATATATTTTGAAGTGTTTCTTTGGGGCGGTATAGCTCGGTTGGTAGAGCGGCCGTGCCAGCAACTTGAGGGTTGCAGGTTCGATCCCCGCTTCCGCTATCCTAGTCACTGCCGTTGTGTCCTTGGGCAAGACACTTAACCCACCTGCTCCCAGTGCCACCCACACTGGTTTAAATGTAACTTAGATATTGGGTTTCACAATGTAAAGCGCTTTGAGTCACTTGAGAAAAAGCGCTATATAAATGTAATTCACTCACACTCACTTTTTTTTCTTTTTCTGGAGGTCATATACAGAAGGAATGGGATTCATTCGGTTTACCTGACACATGAAACGTGACAAATTTTGGCTGGCACTCTCCATTTTAACTGCCAGATGGCAATTCTAACTTTGACCATAGCGTCAGTCGCTACTGTGAGAATTAAGACATTTTGAAGTGTTTCTTTTTTTTTTATGGAGGTCATATACAGAAGGAAGGGGATTCGTTCGGTTTACCTGACACATGAAACGTGACAAATTTTGGCTAGCACTCTCCATTTTAACTGCCAGATGGCAATTCCAACTTTGACCACAGCATCAGTCGCTACTGTAAGAATGAGGTATTTTTAAGTGTATTTTTTTTTCTTGGAGGTCATATACAGAAGGAAGGGGATTCATTCGGTTAACCTGACACATAAAACGTGACAAATTTTGGCTCGCACTCTCCATTTTAACTGCCAGATGGCAATTCCTACTTTGACCACAGCGTCAGTCGCTACTGTGAGAATTAGATATTTTGAAGTGTTTCTTTTTTTTTTTTTTTATGGAGGTCATATACAGAAGGAAGGGGATTCATTCGGTTTACCTGACACATGAAACGTGACAAATTTTGGCTCGCACTCTGCATTTTAACTGCCAGATGGCAATTCCAACTTTGACCACAGCGTCAGTCGCTACTGTGAGAATTAAGACATTTTGAAGTGTTTCTTTTTTTTTTATGGAGGTCATATACAGAAGGAAGGGGATTCGTTCGGTTTACCTGACACATGAAACGTGACAAATTTTGGCTAGCACTCTCCATTTTAACTGCCAGATGGCAATTCCAACTTTGACCACAGCATCAGTCGCTACTGTAAGAATGAGGTATTTTTAAGTGTATTTTTTTTTCTTGGAGGTCATATACAGAAGGAAGGGGATTCATTCGGTTAACCTGACACATAAAACGTGACAAATTTTGGCTCGCACTCTCCATTTTAACTGCCAGATGGCAATTCCTACTTTGACCACAGCGTCAGTCGCTACTGTGAGAATTAGATATTTTGAAGTGTTTCTTTTTTTTTTTTTTTATGGAGGTCATATACAGAAGGAAGGGGATTCATTCGGTTTACCTGACACATGAAACGTGACAAATTTTGGCTCGCACTCTGCATTTTAACTGCCAGATGGCAATTCCAACTTTGACCACAGCGTCAGTCGCTACTGTGAGAATTAGATATTTTGAAGTGTTTCTTTTTTTTTTTTCATGGAGGTTATATACAGAAGGAAGGGGATTCATTCGGTTTACCTGACACATGAAACGTGACAAATTTTGGCTGGCACTCTCCATTTTAACTGCCAGATGGCAATTCCAACTTTGACCACAGCGTCAGTCGCTACTGTAAGAATGAGGTATTTTTAAGTGGGTTTTTTTTGGAGGTCATATACAGAAGGAAGGGGATTCATTCGGTTAACCTGACACATGAAACGTAACAAATTTTGTCTGGCACTCTCCATGCCAGATGGCAATTCCAACTTTGACCACAGCGTCAGTCGCTACTGTGAGAATTAGATATTTTGAAGTGTTTCTTTTTTTTTTTTTTGGAGGTCATATACAGAAGGAAGGGGATTCATTCGGTTAACCTGACACATGAAACGTGACAAATTTTGGCTGGCACTCTCCATTTTAACTGCCAGATGGCAATTCCAACTTTGACCACAGCGTCAGTCACTACTGTGAGAATTAAGATATTTTGAAGTGTTTCTTTTTTTTTTTTTCTGGAGGTCATATACAGAAGGAAGGGGATTCATTCGGTTTACCTGACACATGAAACGTGACAAATTTTGGCTGGCACTCTCCATTTTAACTGCCAGATGGCAATTCCAACTTTGACCACAGCGTCAGTCGCTACTGTAAGAATGAGGTATTTTTAAGTGTTTTTTTTTTTGGAGGTCATATACAGAAGGAAGGGGATTCATTCGGTTAACCTGACACATGAAACGTAACAAATTTGGGCTGGCACTCTCCATGCCAGATGGCAATTCTAACTTTGACCACAGCGTCAGTCGCTACTGTGAGAATTAGATATTTTGAAGTGTTTCTTTTTTTTTTTTTTTGGAGGTCATATACAGAAGGAAGGGGATTCATTCGGTTAACCTGACACATGAAACGTGACAAATTTTGGCTCGCACTCTCCAATTTAACTGCCAGATGGCAATTCCAACTTTGACCACAGTGTCAGTCGCTACTGTAAGAATGAGGTATTTTTAAGTGGTTTTTTTTTTTTTGGAGGTCATATACAGAAGGAAGGGGATTCATTCGGTTAACCTGACACATGAAACGTGACAAATTTTGGCTGGCACTCTCCATTTTAACTGCCAGATGGCAATTCTAACTTTGACCACAGCGTCAGTCGCTACTGTGAGAATTAAGATATTTTGAAGTGTTTCTTTTTTTTTTTTTATAGAGGTGATATACAGAAGGAAGGGAATTCATTCGGTTAACCTGACACATGAAACGTGACAAATTTTGGCTGGCACTATCCATTTTAACTGCCAGATGGCAATTCTAACTTTGACCATAGCGTCAGTCGCTACTGTGAGAATTAAGATATTTTGAAGTGTTTCTTTTTTCTTTTTTTTTATGGAGGTCATATACAGAAGGAAGGGGATTCATTCGGTTTACCTGACACATGAAACGTGACAAATTTTGGCTGGCACTCTCCATTTTAACTGCCAGATGGCAATTCTAACTTTGACCACAGCGTCAGTCGCTACTGTGAGAATTAAGACATTTTGAAGTGTTTCTTTTTTTTTTTTATGGAGGTCATATACAGAAGGAAGGGGATTCATTCGGTTTACCTGACACATGAAACGTGACAAATTTTGGCTCGCACTCTCCATTTTAACTGCCAGATGGCAATTCGTACTTTGACCACAGCGTCAGTCGCTACTGTAAGAATGAGGTATTTTTAAGTGGGGTTTTTTTTTGGAGGTCATATACAGAAGGAAGGGGATTCATTCGGTTAACCTGACAAATGAAACGTGACACATTTTGGCTGGCACTCTCCATTTTAACTGCCAGAAGGCAATTCCAACTTTGACCACAGCGTCAGTCGCTACTGTAAGAATTAGGTATTTTTAAGTGTTTTTTTTTTCCTTAGAGGTCATATACAGAAGGAAGGGGATTCATTCGGTTAACCTGACACATGAAACGTGACAAATTTTGGCTGGCACTCTCCATTTTAACTGCCAGATGGCAATTCGTACTTTGACCACAGCGTCAGTCGCTACTGTGAGAATTAGATATTTTGAAGTGTTTCTTTTTTTTTTTTTTTTTTTTAATGGAGGTCATATACAGAAGGAAGGGGATTCATTCGGTTAACCTGACAAATGAAACGTGACACATTTTGGCTGGCACTCTCCATTTTAACTGCCAGAAGGCAATTCGTACTTTGACCACAGCGTCAGTCGCTACTGTGAGAATTAGATATTTTGAAGTGTTTCTTTTTTTTTTTTCATGGAGGTTATATACAGAAGGAAGGGGATTCATTCGGTTAACCTGACACATGAAACGTGACAAATTTTGGCTGGCACTCTCCATTTTAACTGCCAGATGGCAATTCGTACTTTGACCACAGCGTCAGTCGCTACTGTGAGAATTAGATATTTTGAAGTGTTTCTTTTTTTTTTTTTTTTTTTTAATGGAGGTCATATACAGAAGGAAGGGGATTCATTCGGTTAACCTGACAAATGAAACGTGACACATTTTGGCTGGCACTCTCCATTTTAACTGCCAGAAGGCAATTCGTACTTTGACCACAGCGTCAGTCGCTACTGTGAGAATTAGATATTTTGAAGTGTTTCTTTTTTTTTTTTCATGGAGGTTATATACAGAAGGAAGGGGATTCATTCGGTTAACCTGACACATGAAACGTGACAAATTTTGGCTGGCACTCTCCATTTTAACTGCCAGATGGCAATTCCTACTTTGACCACAGCGTCAGTCGCTACTGTGAGAGTGAGGTATTTTTAAGTGTTCCTTTTTTTTTTCTTTTTTTTTTTTAATGTCGTCACGGTTTACCTGACACATGAAACGTGACAAATTTTGGCTGGCACTATCCATTTTAACTGGCAGATGGCAATTTCAACTTTGACCGCAGTGTCAGTCGCTACTGTAAGAATGAGGTATTTTTAAGTGTTTTTTTTTTTTTTTTTCTGGAGGTCATATACAGAAGGAAGGGGATTTGTTCAGTTTACCTGACACATGAAACGTGACAAATTTTGGCTTGCACTATCCAATTTAACTGCCGGATGGCAATTCCAACTTTGACCACAGCGTCAGTTGCTACTGAGAGAATTAGATATTTTGAAGTGTTCCGTTTTTGTTTTTTGTTTTTTTTTCTGGAGGTCATGTACAGAAGGAAGATGATTCATGCGTCGCGGTTAACCTGACACATGAAACGTGACAAATTTTGGCTCGCTAACTCCAACTTTGACCACAGCGTCAGTCGCTACTGTGAGAATAAGATATTTTGAAGTGTTCTTTTTCTTTTTTCTGGAAGTCATATACAGAAGGAATTGGATTCAATCGATTTCCCTGACACATGAAACGTGACAAATTTTAGCTTGCCAGATGGCAATTCCAACTTTGACCACAGTGTCAGTCGCTACTGTGAGAGTGAGGTATTTTTAAGTGTTCCTCTTTCTTTCTTTTCTTTTTTCTGG
Organism: Nerophis lumbriciformis; assembly: GCF_033978685.3. Taxonomy (NCBI): domain Eukaryota; kingdom Metazoa; phylum Chordata; class Actinopteri; order Syngnathiformes; family Syngnathidae; genus Nerophis; species Nerophis lumbriciformis. Next base: position 69,586,693 of record NC_084549.2, on the reverse strand, counting down.
CGGCCATATACAGAAGGAAGGGGATTCATGCGTCGCGGTTAACCTGACACATGAAACGTGACAAATTTTGGCTCGCTAACTCCAACTTTGACCACAGCGTCAGTCGCTACTGTGAGAATAAGATATTTTGAAGTGTTCTTTTTCTTTTTTCTGGAAGTCATATACAGAAGGAATTGGATTCAATCGATTTCCCTGACACATGAAACGTGACAAATTTTAGCTTGCCAGATGGCAATTCCAACTTTGACCACAGTGTCAGTCGCTACTGTGAGAGTGAGGTATTTTTAAGTGTTCCTTTTTTTTTTTTTTTTTTTTTCTGTCGCCAAATATACAGAAGGAAGGGGATTCATGCGTCACGATAAACCTGACACATGAAACGTGACAAATTTTGGCTCGCAAACTCCAACTTTGACCACAGCGTCAGTCGCTACTGTGAGAATAAGATATTTAGAAGTGTTCTTTTTTTTTCTTTTTTCTTTTTTTTTTCTGAAGGTCATATACAGAAGGAATTGGATTTATTCGGTTTCCCTGACACATGAAACGTGACAAATTTTAGCTCGCACTATCCATTTTAACTGCCAGATGGCAATTCCAACTTTGACCACTGCGTCAGTTGCTACTGTGAGAATGAGATATTTTTAAGTGTTCCTTTTTTCTTTTTTCTTTTTTCTGGAGGTCATATACAGAAGGAAGGGAAATAATGCGTCACGGTTAACCTGACACATGAAACGTGACAAATTTGGCTCGCAAACTCCAACTTTGACCACAGCGTCAGTCGCTACTGTGAGAATAAGATATTTTGAAGTGTTCTTTTTTTTCTTTTTCATTTTTCTGGAGGTCATATACAGAAGGAAGGGGATTCATTCGGTTTCCCTGACACATGAAACGTGACAAATTTTAGCTCGCACTATCCATTTTAACTGCCAGATGGCAATTCCAACTTTGACCACAGCGTCAGTCGCTACTGTTAGAATTAGATATTTTGAAGTTTCCTTTTTTTTTTTTTTTTTTCTTTTTTCTGGAGGTCATATACTGAAGGAAGGGGATTCATTCTGTTAACCTGACACATGAAACGTGACAAATTTTGGCTGGCACTATCCATTTTAACTGCCAGTTGGCAATTCCAACTTTGACCACAGTGTCAGTCGCTACTGTGAGAGTGAGGTATTTTTAAGTGTTCCTTTTTTTTCTTTTTCTTTTTTCTGGCGGCCATATACAGAAGGAAGGGGATTCATGCGTCACGGTTAACCTGACACATGAAACGTGACAAATTTTGGCTCGAAAACTCCAACTTTGACCACAGCGTCAGTCGCTACTGTGAGAATAAGATATTTTGAAGTGTTCTTTTTTTTCTTTTTCTTTTTTCTGGAAGTCATATACAGAAGGAATTGGATTCATTCGGTTTCCCTGACACATGAAATGTGACAAATTTTGGCTGGCACTCTCCATTTTAACTGCCAGATGGCAATTCTAACTTTGACCACAGAGTCAGTCATTACTGTGAGAATTAGATATTTTTAAGTGTTCCTTTTTTTTATTTTTATTTTTTCTGGCGGCCATATACAGAAGGAAGGGGAATCATGCGTCACGGTTAACCTGACACATGAAACATGACAAATTTTGGCTCGCAAACTCCAACTTTGACCACAGCGTCAGTCGCTACTGTGAGAATAAGATATTTAGAAGTGTTCTTTTTTTTTCTTTTTTCTTTTTTTTTTCTGAAGGTCATATACAGAAGGAATTGGATTTATTCGGTTTCCCTGACACATGAAACGTGACAAATTTTAGCTCGCACTATCCATTTTAACTGCCAGATGGCAATTCCAACTTTAACCACAGTGTCAGTCATTACTGTGAGAATTTTTTTTCTTTTTTTTTTTCTGGCGGCCATATACAGAAGGAAGGGGATTCATTTGTCGCGGTTAACCTGACACATGAAACGTGACAAATTTTGGCTCGCAAACTCCAACTTTGACCACAGCGTCAGTCGCTACTGTGAGAATAAGATATTTTGAAGTGTTCTTTTTTTTCTTTTCTTTTTTTCTGGAGGTCATATACAGAAGGAAGGGGATTCATTTTTTCGCGGTTAACCTGACACATGAAACGTGACAAATTTTGGCTCGCTAACTCCAACTTTGACCACAGCGTCAGTCGCTACTGTGAGAATAAGATATTTTGAAGTGTCCTTTTTTTTTTCTGGAGGTCTTATACAGAAGGAAGGAGATTCATTCGGTTTACCTGACACATGAAACGTGACAGATTTTAGCTCGCACTATCCATTTTAACTGCCAGATGGCAATTCCAACTTTGACCACAGCGTCAGTCGCTACTGTTAGAATTAGATATTTTGAAGTGTCCTTTTTTTTTTCTGGAGGTCTTATACAGAAGGAAGGGGATTCATTCAGTTTCCCTGACACATGAAACGTGACAAATTTTAGCTGGCACTATCCATTTTAACTGCCAGATGGCAATTCCAACTTTAACCACAGCGTCACTGTGAGAATGCGATATTTTTAAGTATGCCTTTTTTTTTTTTTTTGGATGTCATATACAGAAGGAAAGGGATTAATTTGTCACGGTTTACCTGACACACGAAACGTGAATATTTTTAAGTGTTTTTTAAAAATATATATATATATCTCATTCTCACACTACGTAGAGTGGCGCTTTCTGTCATTTTCAGCAGACCGCGTCACCAAAATAATTACCCCCGGCCCCTCGTCCTCTCACGCGAGACCCACCCCGGAATGAATCCTCTTCCCTACTGTGCATAAATACAGTATTTATATCTGAACTGTGTTGGATTTTTTTGAGTTGTGACGCAGGTACACTCCGGGAAGACGTGACTGTAGTACCACTTTCCTCCTCAAGAGGCAACAGTGAGTACGAATGGAGATTGTTGCACCGTCAAGCTGCACAAAATCTGCTGAATTAGTTGTTTTTGTGTGATAAGTGAATAAATAAGTGACAATACATGAAAGTGCAAGAAGGATCTGCAACCTGACGGATGAAACGCTCTCATCAACCTCGGGATCATACGTGAAAGTTGGAGTGGAAATCGAATGTTTTATTATTATTTTATTTTTATTTTTTTATTATTTAGTTCACAGTTCAAACAAATCTGTAGGTTTTATGGTAAAAGTTCAGTCGCCCAAATTTTACTGTAAAAATACAAGTGGTACTGTAGCAGTTTTGTATCAGATTTGCATTTGTAGTAATGCCGTGTAGAAAAAATACCTGTAGATTTTACAGTAAAAAAAAAAATAATAATAAAAAAAGACCATTTCATTTGCCAGAATTTTACTGTAAAAGTTTATTTTAATTTTTTTTAACAGTACTATTATTATATTTACAGTAACATTCTGCCGACAGAGTTTTTTTTTTTTCCTTCGACATTTCCTTCGACATTATTTATTTTTAACGACAAAAGACGTTGTTTTCACACTGTAAATTGCAAAAATGGTAGCACTTTTGTTTTTCCTAGTAAAATTCCGACTGAGCTGCCAGTTGTTGTTTTTTTACCGTAAAAAAAATGTATAGTGCAGGCAGAGGATGTTAGCAATTAAGTATTACTTTAGTACTACATCAGCCCCGACACATTTTTGCTAATTGATTTTCTTGTTGTCATCATTTTTTTCCAGTAATATGAACGGGGTGAAATCATTTTTTTTTTTGAATGTTCTGAACTCCTGTTTAAATGCCAATAAAAAGAATTGTGGCTGGGGGAACTTTTGTCGTTTGGACGTAGCTCAACTTTGCCTAATTCTTCCTCTTTCACAAGCTGGTGACTGAAGACTGACTCAACAGCGCCTCTGCTGGTGACAGCCAAGTACTGCACTTTTTTTTGCCTCAATTGTTTCAAAACACAATTAATTCTAAAAAAAAATTAATATTCAATTGAATAGACTGCAAAGACAAGATATTTAATGTTCAAACTAGAAAAACGTTATTTTTTTGCAAATATTAGCTCATTTGGAATTTGATGTTTCAAAAAAGCTGGCACAAGTGGCAAAAAAGACTGAGGAAGTTGAGGAATGCTCATGAAACACCTATTTGGAACATCCCACAGGTGAACGGGCTAATTGGGAACAGGTGGGTGCCACGAAATGCTCAGTCATTCACAAACAAGGACGGGGCGAGGGTCGCCACTTTTTCAACAAATGCGTGAAAAAGGACAACATTTCTCAACCAGCTATTGCAAGGAATTTAGGGATTTCACCATCTACGCTCCGTAATATCATCAAAAAGGTTCAGAGAATCTGGAGAAATCACTGCACGTAAACAGCAAGGCCATGACCCTTCGATCCCTCGGGCTGTACTGAATCAAAAAGCGACATAAGTGTGTAAAGGATATCACCACATGGGCTCAGGAACACTTCAGAAAACCACTGTCAGTAACTACAGGTCGTTGCTACATCTGTAAGTGCAAGTTAAAACTCTACTATGCAGAGCGAAAGCCATTTATCAACAACACCCAGAAATGCTGCCGGTTTCGCTAGGTCATCTAAGATGGACTGATGCAAAGTGGGAAAAATGTTCCGTGGTTTGACGAGTCCACATTTCAGATTGTTTTTGGAAACCGCGGATGTCGTGTCCTCTGGAACAAAGAGGGAAAGAACCATCCGGATTGTTCTAGGCGCAAAGTTCAAAAGGCAGCATGTGTGATGGTATGGGGGTGTATTAGTGCCCAAGACATGGGTAACTTACACATCTGGGAAGGCACCATTAATGCTGAAAGGTACATACCGTATTTTCCGCACCATAAGGCGCCCTGGGTTATAAGCCGCGCCTTCAATGAACGGCATATTTCAAAACTTTGTCCACCTATAAGCCGCCCCGTGTTGTAAGCCGCATCTAACTGCGCTAAAGGAATGTCAAAAAAACAGTCAGATAGGTCAGTCAAACTTTAATAATATATTAAAAACCAGCGTGATGTGGGCGCGCATGGAGTCGTATATCAACATGGACGGAGCTGCGTGAAAAAAGCCACCCGGCCTCTTCGCGTAAACTTAAACTTACCTTAACCACTCGCTCATCTTTTCTTCATCCATCCCTTCGAGTTAGCTTTTATGATGACGCCGGCTGGAAAGGTCTCTTTTGGCAAGGTCTTCCTTTTGAATATCACCATGGGTGGAAGTTTCTGGCCATTAGCATGGCAAGCCAGAACCACAGTGAAGGATGACTTCTCATTCCCTGTGGTGCGAATATTCACCGTACGTGCTCCCGTTGTATCCACAGTGCGGTTCACAGGAATATCAAAAGTCAGTGGAACCTCGTCCATGTTGATAATGTTCTCTGGCCGGATCTTTTTTTCAGCTATCTTGTTTTTACAATATGCACGGAAAGTAGCCAGCTTTTCTTGAAAGTCTTTAGGCAGTTGCTGTGAAATAGTAGTCCGTGTGCGGATGGAGAGATTGCGTCTTTTCATGAACCGGAAACCTGTCGCTTAGTAGGATCCATTTTGTGGTCTTTACAGATGTAAACACACAAAGGAAATGAAACGTAATATCCGCGCGCTTCTTCTTCTTCTACGCGGGCGGGTGGTTGCTTACAGTAGAAGAAGAAGCGCTTCCTGTTCTATGGGGGCGGGTGCTTACCTTGGCGGTTGCTTGCGTAGAAGAAGAAGCACTTCCTCTTCTACGGGGAAAAAAGATGGCGGCTGTTTACCGTAGTTGCGAGACCGAAACTTTATGAAAATGAATGTTAATATTAATCCATATATAAAGCGCACCGGGTTAAAAGCCGCACTGTCAGCTTTTGAGTAAATTTGTGGTTTTTAGGTGCGGCTAATAGTGCGGAAAATACGGTACATGTTTTGGAGCAACATATGTTGCCATCCAAGCAACGTTATCATGGGACGCCCCTGCTTATTTCAGCAAGACAATGCCAAGCCATGTATTACAACAGCGTGGTTTCATAGTAAAAGAGTGCTGGTACTAGACTGGCCTGCCATTGAAAATGTGTGGTGCATTATGAAGCCTAAAATACCACAACGGAGACTTCCGGACTGTTGAACAACTTAAGCTGTACATCAAGCAAGAATGGGAAAGAATTCCACCTGAAGAGCTTCAAAAATGTGTCTCCTCAGTTCCCAAAACTTTACTGAGTGTTGTTAAAAGGAAAGGCCATGTAACACAGTGGTGACAACTTTTTTGCAATGTGTTGCTGCCATTAAATTCAAAGCTAAAAATCAAAGCAAAAATTAAGTTTCTGGGTTGGAACATGAAATATCTTGTCTTTGCAGTCTCTTCAATTGAATATAAGTTGAAAAAGGATTTGCAAATCATTGTATTTTGTTTTTATTTACCATTTACACAACCCAAGGACTTCAAAGCGGAGAGAAGACAGGATCTGCCCAATTTCCAGACGACCTCTTTTTGAACCTCCTTTTTGAACTGCTTTACGAACGTCTTTTCGAACTATTTTACGACCTCTCCTTTTGAACTGTTCGGTAACCAAAGGCAACGCTGTTTACGACCCACTTCCCTCTGGAAGCAGCGGTGGTCATGTGGTCGGAGAAAGTCAAATAAAGAAGGGGGAGTACAATCTTTCGCCGGAGCCTGCTGAGATACTGTACAAGAGTACAGTGTATAGGCGACTCTCCTCAATATTGAGTCCAAATTGACTTCTGTCTCTGTTTGATTCTTTGCTTCTTGTCTTGTTTAATAGATGTCATCAGTGTTTGAACCTGACACCCACCTGTTCCCAATTAGCCTGTACACCTGTGGGATGTTCCAAATAAGTGTTTGACGAGCATTCCTCAACCTTATGTATATATTATCATACTAACTTTAGTATGCTTAAAGTCCGTTGTTTTAGTTATTTAGCTGTTGTGCTGAAGTTGGACTTTTCTAATCTGTGCAAGGACAAAGACTTCTTGTCTGAGGGGTGGCCTCAGCCGTAGATGTTATCTTTGTTTGAGCCCGCTAACAGCCAAGGACTTCAACGACCTCAACGGAGATAAGATGCCTACACGCAGACGAAGCGGGGACAAGGCCAAATCACAAGGCCCCCAGCACATTCCGTCACGTATCGTGCGTCCTGGACCTGCTTTGCATAATATACTGTATGTGACCACTCCTGTTAGAGGCGGCCTTAGTGTTGTTGACTGTGGAACTCCTGAATAAATAAAGGGACACAGGAGCTGAACCACGGTGGAAGAGGGGTTAGTGCATCTGCCTCACAATACGAAGGTCCTGAGTAGTCTTGGGTTCAATCCCGGGCTCGGGATCTTTCTGTGTGGAGTTTGCATGTTCTCCCCGTGACTGCGTGGGTTCCCTCCGGGTACTCCGGCTTCCTCCCACCTCCAAAGACATGCACCTGGGGATAGGTTGATTGGCAACACTAAATTGGCCCTAGTGTGTGAATGTGAGTGTGAATGTTGTCTGTCTATCTGTGTTGGCCCTGCGATGAGGTGGCGACTTGTCCAGGGTGTACACCGCCTTCCGCCCGATTGTAGCTGAGATAGGCTCCAGCGACCCCAAAAGGGAATAAGCGGTAGAAAATGGATGGATGGATGGACAACTGGGTTTTGTACGTTTTGTATAATCAGATCATAAGTTAAATGCATAATTTGGGGTTTCATATTTAGTTTTGTTGCACCATTCTGCATCAGCACACATTTCTAGTGGGAAGTAGAAGGATTATTTTAGCTCGAGTGAAGTGTGGAAAAGCAAGAAACAAATGAGACCGAACCGCTGTTTGTGCTTTTGTCTCTGCTATTCCTACATCTCCATTAAACACTTCTTCAACCGCCTCAGTAGTCAACTTTTCCTCCGGCGTGTTTTGTGCCGCCGAGCATGACCGGGGGCCTCGGGCGCGGCGCTTTAGATCCTCCGCTTGTGTCGTTTAAAGTGATCATCCTTCAGTGGCGAGGCGCCACGGAGCGAGGGGCCGCAGAGGCACGGGGGGGTCCCGCCTCATCACGACGAGTGACCGCATCCATCCTCCTGTCCTTATCGCACCCCCGCCGAGCGCCCGTCACTTTCATTGTTCTTTGCAGATCTTTTTTTGGCCCGGGCTCAGCAGATTTTCTCTCTTCCTCTCACGTCATTTGTTTCCCGCGGCGTTTCCCTAATCTATTTATTCCACGGGCTCATAATTCACCGTGTTTAGCTCCTTACGCTTGCCGTCTCCTCCCCGCTTGTGAACAAATAGAAAATCTCATTTTCTCTTCAGCTGAATTGAGGCACAGCGGTTTCGACTCGAAATAAATCTTCTCGTCTCGGCCTGCGTTCACACTTGTCGTGTTTGGTTGGGCTAAGAGGGACCCCCTGCTGTCGCATGGGAACCCTGATGTGCACCAAACAAGTGCACTTGGACTGCTTTCAGGTGCGGTTTGATTCCCTTGAGCTCAACTGGACCCCCAAATAGTTCTATTTGTAAATGGAGACAATCATGATGTGTAACATGTCGGAGGCAGATATTTACATACAGGTAAAAGCCAGTAAATTAGAATATTTTGAAAAACTTGATTTATTTCAGTAATTGCATTCAAAAGGTGTAACTTGTACATTATATTTATTCATTGCACACAGACTGATGCATTCAAATGTTTATTTCATTTAATTTTGATGATTTGAAGTGGCAACAAATGAAAATCCAAAATTCCGTGTGTCACAAAATTAGAATATTACTTAAGGCTAATACAAAAGAGGGATTTTTAGAAATGTTGGCCAACTGAAAAGTATGAAAATGAAAAATATGAGCATGTACAATACTCAATACTTGGTTGGAGCTCCTTTTGCCTCAATTACTGCGTTAATGCGGCGTGGCATGGAGTCGATGAGTTTCTGGCACTGCTCAGGTGTTATGAGAGCCCAGGTTGCTCTGATAGTGGCCTTCAACTCTTCTGCGTTTTTGGGTGTGGCATTCTGCATCTTCCTTTTCACAATACCCCACAGATTTTCTATGGGGCTAAGGTCAGGGGAGTTGGCGGGCCAATTTAGAACAGAAATACCATGGTCCGTAAACCAGGCACGGGTAGATTTTGCGCTGTGTGCAGGCGCCAAGTCCTGTCGGAACTTGAAATCTCCATCTCCATAGAGCAGGTCAGCAGCAGGAAGCATGAAGTGCTCTAAAACTTGCTGGTAGACGGCTGCGTTGACCCTGGATCTCAGGAAACAGAGTGGACCGACACCAGCAGATGACATGGCACCCCAAACCATCACTGATGGTGGAAACTTTACACTAGACTTCAGGCAACGTGGATCCTGTGCCTCTCCTGTCTTCCTCCAGACTCTAGGACCTCGATTTCCAAAGGAAATGCAAAATTTGCATGGTTGGGTGATGGTTTGGGGTGCCATGTCATCTGCTGGTGTCGGTCCACTCTGTTTCCTGAGATCCAGGGTCAACGCAGCCGTCTACCAGCAAGTTTTAGAGCACTTCATGCTTCCTGCTGCTGACCTGCTCTATGGAGATGGAGATTTCAAGTTCCAACAGGACTTGGCGCCTGCACACAGCGCAAAATCTACCCGTGCCTGGTTTACGGACCATGGTATTTCTGTTCTAAATTGGCCCGCCAACTCCCCTGACCTTAGCCCCATAGAAAATCTGTGGGGTATTGTGAAAAGGAAGATGCAGAATGCCAGACCCAAAAACGCAGAAGAGTTGAAGGCCACTATCAGAGCAACCTGGGCTCTCATAACACCTGAGCAGTGCCAGAAACTCATCGACTCCATGCCACGCCGCATTAACGCAGTAATTGAGGCAAAAGGAGCTCCAACCAAGTATTGAGTATTGTACATGCTCATATTTTTCATTTTCATACTTTTCAGTTGGCCAACATTTCTAAAAATCCCTTTTTTGTATTAGCCTTAAGTAATATTCTAATTTTGTGACACACGGAATTTTGGATTTTCATTTGTTGCCACTTCAAATCATCAAAATTAAATGAAATAAACATTTGAATGCATCAGTCTGTGTGCAATGAATAAATATAATGTACAAGTTACACCTTTTGAATGCAATTACTGAAATAAATCAAGTTTTTCAAAATATTCTAATTTACTGGCTTTTACCTGTATATCCGTATTTAAGTGGGCAGGTACCGACAGGCCAAGCGGTGTGCGGCTTCAGCGGTTGCGGAGGCAAAAACTCCGGACATGGGAGGAGTTCGGGGAAGCCATGTAAAACGACTTCCGGACGGCTTCGAAGCGATTCTGGACCACCATCCGCCGCCTCAGGAAGGGGAAGCAGTGCACTATCAACACCGTGTATGGCGAGGATGGTGTTCTGCTGACCTCGACTGCGGATGTTGTGGATCGGTGGAGGGAATACTTCGAAGACCTCCTCAATCCCACCAGCACATCTTCCTATGAGGAAGCAGTGCCTGGGGAATCTGTGGTGGGCTCTTCTATTTCTGGGGCTGAGGTTGCTGAGGTAGTTAAAAAGCTCCTCGGTGGCAAGGCCCTGGGGGTGGATGAGATCCGCCCGGAGTTCCTTAAGGCTCTGGATGCTGTGGGGCTGTCTTGGTTGACAAGACTCTGCAGCATCGCGTGGACATCGGGGGCGGTACCTCTGGATTGGCAGACCGGGGTGGTGGTTCCTCTCTTTAAGAAGGGGAACCGGAGGGTGTGTTCTAACTATCGTGGGATCACACTCCTCAGCCTTCCCGGTAAGGTCTATTCAGGTGTACTGGAGAGGAGGCTACGCCGGATAGTCGAACCTCGGATTCAGGAGGAACAGTGTGGTTTTCGTCCTGGTCGTGGAACTGTGGACCAGTTCTATACTCTCGGCAGGGTCCTTGAGGGTGCATGGGAGTTTGCCCAACCAGTCTACATGTGCTTTGTGGACTTGGAGAAGGCATTCGACCGTGTCCCTCGGGAAGTCCTGTGGGGAGTGCTCAGAGAGTATGGGGTATCGGACTGTCTGATTGTGGCAGTCCGCTCCCTGTATGCTCAGTGCCAGAGCTTGGTCCGCATTGCCGGTAGTAAGTCGGACACGTTTCTAGTGAGGGTTGGACTCCGCCAAGGCTGCCCTTTGTCACCGATTCTGTTCATAACTTTTATGGACAGAATTTCTAGGCGCAGTCAAGGCATTGAGGGGATCTGGTTTGGTGGCTGCAGGATTAGGTCTCTGCTTTTTGCAGATGATGTGGTCCTGATGGCTTCATCTGGCCAGGATCTTCAGCTCTCGCTGGATCGGTTCGCAGCCGAGTGTGAAGCAACTGGGATGAGAATCAGCACCTCCAAGTCCGAGTCCATGGTTCTTGCCCGGAAAAGGGTGGAATGCCATCTTCGGGTTGGGGAGGAGACCCTGCCCCAAGTGGAGGAGTTCAAGTACCTCGGAGTCTTGGTCACGAGTGAGGGAAGAGTGGATCGTGAGATCGACCGTCGGATCGGTGCGGCATCTTCAGTAATGCGGACGCTGTATCGATCCGGTGTGGTGAAGAAGGAGCTGAGCCGGAAAGCAAAGCTCTCAATTTACCGGTCGATCTACGTTCCCATCCTCACCTATGGTCATGAGGTTTGGGTTATGACCGAAAGGACAAGATCACGGGTACAAGCGGCCGAAATGAGTTTCCTCCGCCGGGTGGCAGGGCTCTCCCTTAGAGATAGGGTGAGAAGCTCTGTCATCCGGGGGGAGCTCAAAGTAAAGCCGCTGCTCCTCCACATCGAGAGGAGCCAGATGAGGTCAGGTCTGGTCAGGATGCCAACCGATCGCCTCCCTCGGGAGGTGTTTAGGGCACGTCCAACCGGTAGGAGGCCACGGGGAAGACCCAGGACACGTTGGGAAGACTATGTCTCCCGGCTGGCCTGGGAACGCCTCGGGATCCCCCAGGAGGAGCTGGACGAAGTGGCTGGGGAGAGGGAAGTCTGGGCTTCCCTGCTTAGGCTGCTGCCCCCGCGACCCGACCTCGGATAAGCGGAAGAAGATGGATGGATGGATGGATGGATTTAAGTGTTACTTCTTTCTTTTCATAATCATATTACAAAACAGCGAGTGTTTTTCTTCCAATTGTGGTCTTTTGGTTGTCTGCAAATACTGTGTGCTAACCTTGACTATGGAATGTAAGAAGGAGAGATACTCCTTCTCCTTATCTGTTCTTGTGTCCAGATGCGGAGGACAATGGGCATGTGTTTGGGCTGGAAAGACAAGACAACGAGGGTGGGAGGGAGAGAGACTTTATAGAAGAGAAGGTTTCCATATTTTGGATCAGACCATCTTAGCTGCGCGATTGAATGTTTTATGCTGGACTGGTCTCATTATATTTCCAAAGCTTTGGGGGATAAAATTACAAAATACCGATTCTATCTCTGGTGGTTCTTCAACTCAGCCATAAGTGTCATAAAAAAGCTTGGGAGTGGCCAGCGACTTGAATTCCCTGGGAGGAACAACTGGTCCTAACGCAACAAACATTAGATCCACGTTGTGGGTCGGGAAATGAGGAAATTTCAATGATCAAATTAACGTCACAACCTGACATTGACTGAGGGAGCTGATGGTCGGCCCCCACTTGAGGTCCTGGGTGATGGTGGTGCCCAAGAAACGGAAGGAGTCCACAATGGAGACAGGGATGGGAGAGTCAATCAGGGTGAGGGGGGATGGTGGGGCTGTGACTTTCCTGAAGTCCATGATCATCTCCACTGTTTTCTGGGCGTTCAGCTCCAGGTTGTTGTGGCTGCACCAGGATGCCAGCCGGTCCACCTCTCTCCTGTACGCGGACTCATTGCCATCCTAGATGAGCCCGATGAGGGTAGTGTCGTCCGCAAACTTGAGCAGCTTTACGGACTGGTGACTGGAGGTGCAGCAGTTTGTATACAGGGAGAAGAGCCAGGGGGAGAGTACACAGCCCTGAGGAGTACCAGCGTTCGTGGTTCGACTGTCCGAGACAATCTTCCCCAGCCGCACGTGATGTCTTCGGTCCGTCAGGAAGTCATTGATCCAACTACGGAGAGAGTCGGGCACGCTGAGCTGGCAGAGCTTGTCTCGTAGCAGTCCAGGGAGGATGCTGTTGAAGGCAGAGCTGAAGTCCACAAACAAGATCCTAGCATAGGTTCCTGGGGAGTCCAGATGCTCCAAGATGAAGTGGAGGGCCAGGTTCACTGCATCATCCACAGACCTGTTGGCTCTGTAGGCGAACTGCAGTGGGTCCAGGAGGGGGGGCGGTGATGTCCTTGAGGTGGGGCAGGACCAAGCGCTCAAAGGACTTCATGACCACGGACGTCAGTGCAACCGGCTTGTAGTCATTAAGTCCTGTGATCCGTGAATATTAATTAGGAAAATGACCAAATTTCAATGATCAAAACAACATCACAACCTGACATTGAATAAACGTCGACAAAAAAGTACGTTGTTTCAATGTTGTAGTTGTGTTGAAGAAATAGGGGTTAGTGCGTCTGCCACACACTACGAAGGTCCTGGGTTCGATCCTGCGCTCTGGATCTTTCGAGGAGGCGGGGCTTGAAGCAAATGACCTCATCTTGGGGGTGACGCTTGCACGCGGGGTGCAATCAGTGACTTCATCAGCCATGCAGCCGTGGAAGGAATGCTTAATCAATCGGGGACAAAAAGCTTGCAGGAATTAGCCAAGCTGAGAAAGCTTGTAACTAAAAAGGGCTTTTAAGCGACGGTGTACGTTTGCTTGAACAAAAGCTGACGCTCGCAGCTAATAATCCACATCTCTGCCTCCAATCAATGATGTAAAAAAAAATCATTTCATGCTCCTGGCGGCATCGCTCGCTACTAATGTTGCTGAATTATTGAACGTGTGTTGTAGAGAGACCGTACGAGTGCGTCGGAGCCCGGTGGAGACCCGTTACGGAATCTTGCCTTGTGCATGTGTGTGTGAGTGTGTGTGTGTGTGTGTGTGTGTGTGTGAGAAAGAGAGAGAGCACTGCACAACCGAGCGTGACAGCCAATTCGTCAGCGGATGGACACACAACACGCCGGCGGCGAGTACACAATCCGGTCACGTGACCAACATATGGGTCGCGTCAACACTGGGACGAAAACAAAGACTAAACACTTTGGCTGACAAACAGGAGCACTCGAGCTTGTCGCCGTCTGTCTCTGTCAGCTCCGCTTACACACACACACACACACACACACACACACACACATACTGGTTATCATTTGGAATCTGACTATCATTTAAAAAGGTTTCCTGTTTTTTGGTCCCCATACCGTCAGAGGTCCCCTAAAGGTGACTGTGTAAACAGAGCCATGTCCCCATTAAGTAAGCATTGCCAGGACACACACACACATGCACACACACACACACACACACACACATACTGGTTATCATTTGGAATCTGACTATCATTTAAAAATGTTTCCCTTTAGGGGACCTGTTTTTTTGCCCCCATATTGTCAGAGGTCCCCTAAAGTGTGTGAACAGAGCCATGTCCCCATTAAGTAAGCATTGCCAGAACACACACACACACACACACACACACACACACACACACACACACACACACACACACACACGCACACACACACATACTGGTTATCATTTGGAATCTGACTATCATTTAAAAAGGTTTCCCTTTAGGGGATCTGTTTTTTGTCCCCATACCGTCAGAGGTCCCCTAAAGGTGACTGTGTAAATAGAGCCATGTCCCCATTAAGTCAGCATTGCCAGAACACACACACACACACACACACACACACATACTGGTTATCATTTGGAATCTGACTATCATTTAAAAAGGTTTCCCTTTAGGGGATCTGTTTTTTGTCCCCATACCGTCAGAGGTCCCCTAAAGGTGACTGTGTGAACAGAGCAATGTCCCCATTAAGTAAGCATTGCCAGGACACACACACACACACACACACATACTGGTTATCATTTGGAATCTGACTATCATTTAAAAAGGTTTCCCTTTAGGGGACCTGTTTTTTGTCCCCATACCGTCAGAGGTCCCCTAAAGTGTGTAAACAGAGCCATGTCCCCATTAAGTCAGCATTGCCAGAACACACACACACACACTTGCATAGTTTGCCTCCATTGGCTGCAGGCCTTTAAGCAGCCAAGTTTGTGCCAGTATGTCCAGTGACGAGTAGTGGTTGGGGGGGTGTTTAAATAACTTGAGAAGTGATTATCATGTCCCCTCACTTTGCGTTTTAAAATGAAAAGATATTGGGTTTCACTATGTAAAAGCGCTTTGAGTCACTAGAGAAAAGCGCTATATAAATATACTTCACTACTTCACACTTAGATGAGCTCGGGTCCAGAGAAGCCGGCGGGTGTTTCTGGGTGTTGTTGATAAATGGCTGTGGCTTTGCATAGTAAAGTTTTAACTTACAGATGTAGCGACCAACTGTAGTTACTGACAGGGGTTTTTCTGAAGTGTTCCTGAGTCAATGTGGTGATATCCTTTACACACTGATGTCGCTTTTTGACGCATTGCCGCCTGAGGGATCCAAGGTCCGTAATATCATGGCTTATGTGCAGTGATTTCTCCAGATTCTCTGAACCTTTTGATGATATCACGCACCGTAGATGGTGAAATCCCGAAATTCCTTGCAATAGCTGGGGCGGTATAGCTTGGTTGGTAGAGTGGCCGTGCCAGCAACTTGAGGGTTACGGGTTCGATCCCCGCTTCCGCCATCCTAGTGACTGCCGTTGTGTCCTTGGGCAAGACACTTTACCCACCTTCTCCCAGTGCCACCCACACTGCTTTAAATGTAACTTAGATATTGGGTTTCACTATGTAAAAGCGCTTTGAGTCACTAGAGAAAAGCGCTGTATAAACATATATATAGTTGGCGGGTGTTTCTGGGTGTTGTTGATAAATGGCTTTCGCTTTGCATAGTCGAGTTTTAACTTGCACTTACAGATGTAGCGACCGACTGTAGTTACTGACAGTGGTGTTTCTGAGCCCATGTGGTGATATCCTTTACACACTGTCCGTAATATCATGGCTTACGTGCAGTGATTTCTCCAGAATCTCTGAACCATTTGATGATATTACGCACCGTGGATGGTGAAATCCCTAAATTCCTTGCAATAACTGGGTTGGTAGAGTGGCCGTGCCAGGGTTTAGGGTTCTGGGTTCGATCCCCCGCTTCTGCCAACCGACACTTTACCCACCTGCTCCCCGGTGCCACCCACACTAAATTAAAATATTTGCAAAAAAACAAAAACAACAACAAAGTTTCCAGTTTGAACGTGAAATATCTTGTCTTTCCTAGTTGGATCCATGTCAGGATTGTCATCCCCAGAATCCATAAATGCGAACACACCAGCAGGATTGTTGTTTTGTTGGTCCTCCTCTAAGAACGTTTGCAGGAACGTGGCGTCAGAAAGCAGAACCATAAATAATCATTAGGCTCACACCAGCATATTGTCTGCAGGAACGCATGACTGCTCGCGGCCGCTCCCCGCCACTTCTGATTCCCAAACAAATGAGACGTGTGCAAGTTGTCCATCACTCGGTCAGCCACAATAACCTTGAGATCATGCCAAGTTTACGGCGTAATGCGGCATTCCGTACTGTTTGTCCGTGTAGAACAGTTAGTGTCAGAATAATTGTACAATCTACAAAGCAGAGAGGGGGCAAACCTGACACCGCTCCAAGCACCTTTTTGTTTGAACTGTTTATTGTCATGATTTATGTTGGTTATGTTTCTGGTTTTAGTCTGTTTCCTGGGTGCACCCTCTTTCCCTGTTTATTGTTGGTTTCCATGGGCACTGATTATCCTCACCTGTCTTAGTTTGGCAATTAGTGTTTCCACCAGGTGTTTTTGGCTAATCACTCCCCTTTATAGTTTCCTGTCACCCAGCAGTAAGTGCTGGGTCAATGTTTGCTTTATGCAACATTTACGTTCCCCTGGTTTTCTCCTCGCTCTTTACATTATTCCGCCGTCCAGCATTCCCCGTTTTTCACCCTTGGTGACATTTTGGTTTTTGTTTAGCTCCACGCTTGCTAGCGTCCTCAGTTTTTGTATTTTTGTCCTGCCTTTTATTTATTAAAAATACTTAATCTTACTTGGAAGGAACACGCCAATCGCAACCATGCGTCGAAGACGTAATGACCCAGTGCAGCTGTTTATGACCCCCTTCCCTTAGAAGCAGCTGCAGCTATGTAATCGGAGAATTGCCCAAATAAAGGAGGAGGCGTGGAACCCTTTCCTCAGAGCGTGGAGCGATACTGTAAATGGGTTATACTTGTATGGTGCTATTCTACCTTCAAGGTACTCAAAGCGCTTTGACACTATTTCCACATTCACACACACATTCACACACTGCCATGCAAGACCCCAACTACGACCATCGGGAGCAAAGGTGAAGTGTCTTGCTCAAGGACACAACGGACGTAACGGGGTTGGTAGAAGGTGGGGATCGAACCAGGAACCTTCATGTTGTTGGTTCCAACCGTGCCACGCCGTCCCCACGAGGGTGCAGGTCGACGCGCTCTCCTCGTGAGCTAAATTGAATCCTGTCTCTGTTTGATTCCTTGCTTCCTGTCTTGTTTAATAAACGGTTCGGTGTTTGAACCTGACAGTTCGTTTCATGCTGTCTGGGTTAAGGGAAGTCCCGAAGGCTGAAGAACGGTCTTAACTTGAGCTGTTAAAGTTAAAAGTTAAAGTTAAAGTACCAATGATTGTCACACACACACACTAAGTGTGGTGAAATTTGTCCTCTGCATTTGACCCATCACCCTCGTTCTGCTCGGTGGCCTAGTGGCAGGTCGTCAGTTCAAACCCCGGCTGAGTCATGCCAAAAACTATTTTAAAAAAATGGGACCCGTTACCTCCCTGCTTGGCACTCTGCATCAAGGGTTGGAATTGGGGGTTAAATCACCAAAAATGATTCCCGGGCGCGGCCAACCGCTGCTGCTCACTGCTCCCCTCACCTCCCAAGGGGTGAACAAGGGGATGGGTTAAATGTAGAGGACACATTTCACCACACCTTGTGTGCGTGTGACAATCATTGGTACTTTAATTCAACTTAACTTCACCCCCTGGGAGGTGAGGGGAGCAGTGAGCAGCAGCGGGTGGCCGCGCCCGAGAATCATTTTTGGGGATTTAACCCCCAATTCCAACCCTTGATGCTGAGTGCCAAGCAGGCAGGTAACGGGTCCCATTTTTATAGTCTTTGGTATGACTCGGCCGGGGTTTGAACTCACGACCTACCCATCTCAGGGCGGACACTCTAACCACTAGGCCACTGAATTATGTGTACAAAATAATAGGTGTATAAATGACACAATATGTTACTGCATACGACTAATTAGGAGTCTTTGTTTGTTTACTTACTACTAAAAGACGAGTTGTTTAGTATGTTCACTATTTTATTTAAGGACAAACTTGAAATAATAAACATGTTTAATGCACAGTAAGATTGTTTTTGTTCAAATAAAAGCCAATAATGCCATTTTTTTGTGGTCCACTTTATTTAGAAAAGTATCGAAATACATTTTGGTAAAATATTGGTGTACAAACCCCGTTTCCATATGAGTTGGGAAATTGTGTTAGATGTAAATATAAACGGAATACAATGATTGGCAAATCCTTTTCAACCCATATTCAGTTGAATATGCTACAAAGACAACATATTTGATGTTCAAACTGATAAACCTTTTTTTTTTTTTTGCAAATAATCATTAACTTTAGAATTTGATGCCAGCAACACGTGACAAAGAAGTTGGGACAAGTGGCGAGAAAGAATGAGAAAGTTGAGGAATGCTCATCAAACACTTATTTGGAACATCCCACAGGTGTGCAGGCTAAATTGGGAACAGGTGGGTGCCATGATTGGGTATAAAAGTAGATTCCATGAAATGCTCAGTCGTTCACAAACAAGGACGGGGCGAGGGTCACCACTTTGTCAACAAATGCGTGAGCAAATTGTTGAACAGTTTAAGAAAAACCTTTCTCAACCAGCTATTGCAAGGAATTCAGGGATTTCACCATCTACGCTCCGTAATATCATCAAAGGGTTCAGAGAATCTGGAGAAATCACTGCACGTAAGCAGCTAAGCCCGTGACCTTCGATCCCTCAGGCTGTACTGCATCAACAAGCGACATCAGTGTGTAAAGGATATCACCACATAGGCTAAGGAACACTTCAGAAACCCACTGTCAGTAACTAAAGTTGGTCGCTACATCTGTAAGTGCAAGTTAAAACTCTCCTATCTAAGGCAAAAAAACGTTTATCAACAACACCCAGACACGCCGTCGGCTTCGCTGGGCCTGAGCTCATCTAAGATGGACTGATGCAAAGTGGAAAAAGTGTTCTGTGG
>NC_084549.2:69512500-69560000 GCF_033978685.3 Nerophis lumbriciformis | reverse complement strand
TGTTTTTAATTATTGACGGTTTAACTGTTCATTCAATTCACTTTGGATATATTTATTTTGGGCACAAGCAAGTCAAGGGCAGTTTATATTAGCAATAAAAAAAAGGTCTAAAATTGATTTGCTCTGTCATGAAGTACTTGCAGCTTTAACTAACATTATATTTTAAAAGGGCAATTTTATAGATTTGTTTTTAGTTTTAATTATGTCACATTTTTAATTATTAATTTTGTTTACTTCGAATGTATTTAATTTTGGAACAAGCGAATGAAATGCAATTTTCATTATCAAAATATAATAAAAAATAAGAAAAAGAATTCAACTGTCATTAAATAAATTAATTAAAATTTAAAAATGTAGATGTTTTACATTATATTTGACAAGGACAATTTAATAATTTTTTCTTAATTTTCAATAATCTTTGTGTCAATTGTATTTATTTATTTTTCGATTATAAATGTTATATCATATAATGCACATTTTATTCATTCATTTAATTTACTTTGAATGGATTGAATTTGGTACAAGCAAATAAAAGGCAGTTTTCAAGAAAAAAGGTATTGGGAAAAAAAACATGTCTTGAAGTCAGTTAATAAAAATGTCCAAAATGAGATTTATTAATTTTTTTACATTATATACATCAAGATTATTAGATTACTCTTCATTTTAAATATATAATCCACATTTTATTTATTAATTGAATTTACTTTGAATGTGTTAAATTTTGGCACAAGCACATAAAATACACATTTTATTAACATAAAAAGGGTCATGAAAAACCCCATCTGTCATGAAAGAAACTAATAGAAATGTTCAAAATTAGATGTTTATATATATATATATATATATATATATATATATATATATATATATATATATATACTATATATATATATATATATATATATATATATATATATATATATATATATATATATATATATATATATATATATATATATATATATATATATATATATATATATATTAAAAATCTAATTTTGAAGATTTCTATTAGTTTCTTTCATATATATATATATATATATATATATATATATATATATATATATATATATATATATATATATAAAAATCTAATTTTGAAGATTTCTATTAGTTTCTTTCATATATATATATATATATATATATATATATATATATATATATATATATATATATATATATATATATTAATCAAGCTTACTGTGGTTTATCCATTATACAGTGCTCAATACCGGGGTAGAGCGGAATATACGTATATATGTATGTATATATGTATGTATATATGTATGTACAATATATATATATATACGTTAGGTCAGGAAAAAACACATCCCTACAAGCCTGTTTCGCAGATTTCCCTACCCTTCAGAAACCTGGTTTTAATAAAATCCCCTGAAGAGCAGGGATACCTGCGAAACAGGCTTGTAGGGATGAAATGGCCTCTGTGTTATTTCCTGACCTAACGTATTTATATATATATATATATATATATATATATATATATATATTGTACATACGTATATACATACTGTGTATACATACATATATACATACATATATACGTATATTTACTTACTGTGGTTTATCCATTATACAGTGCTCAATACCGGGGTAGAGCGGAATATACATATATATGTATGTATATATGTATGTATATAGAGTATGTATATATGTATGTACAATATATATATATATATATACATACACGTTAGGTCAGGAAAAAACACAGAGGCCATTTCATCCCTACAAGCCTGTTTCGCAGGTTTCCCTGCTTTTCAGAAACCTGATTTTAATAAAATCTCCTGAAGAGCAGAGAAACCAGTAAAACAGGCTTGTAGGGATGAAATGGCCTCTGTGTTATTTCCTGACCTAACATGTATATATATATTGTACATACATATATACATACATATATGCACATATATATATATATATATATATATATATATATGTATTTATATATATATAGATAGATAGATGTATAGATATATGTATATATGTGTATATATGTATGTATATATATATATATATATATATATATATATATATATATATATATATATATATATATATATATATATATATATATATATATATATATATATATATATATATATTGTACAGAGACATTGTTGTAACTATTAAATACACATTTTAATTATTTTATTTTATTTCCTCTAAATGTATTTGATTTTGGCACATACAAATAAAATGCAAAAAGACTGCGTTTTTATTTAAATATTGATGCATAAAAAATACAATAAGTATTGATGCACAGCTTTAGCCTTTAAAAAAAAAAAAAAAAAATGAGACTCCTCCGACCATTGTGCGCCGTTTGTTTTGTGAAATTCTCCGGAATGTGCCAGGCAAGCGGGGCAGATAACCGCATTAAGGGCAGTCATTGGCGGAGAAGTGAGGGATTATCTCACATCAGTCTGCTAGCAAAAAGCCAGAATGGAAGACGGCGGCAGGACGCGATGAAAAGGAAGGCAACGTGATGAAGTGAAGAATGTGCTAATGAAGTGTTGCAAGGGAGAGCTATTTTCACTGACTGATTCTCACCATTTCATCAACTGGTGAGTGTTGATTGTTTTACCTCTCAAAGTGGCCACATTGGCTTTTAATACGCGTTTCCACGACGGGTAGAGAACAATACGGTCGGTTTTTGGTCCCTAAGCCGATTGAACGCTCACATCAGTGAGGTAAACATCTGAATGCATCTTTACCTGCAATGTCACATGACCTGCAAAACCACTTTTTCAGCACGTTAACTTATTTTTACACTCGAACGATAGTTGGGAGCACTAGAATTGTTGTAGTTTTCATTACCAAATTTGCAGGTGTTGAAATCGCCATGTAAAATCACTAATGCTAATCGGTAGCATGTATATGGGATATCCAATATAAATTAGCATCAAGCTATCGTATTTTGAATTTTTTTTCTGGAATTACGTACCGGGTAATTGCAGCGCTCAAATTCTTTTTCCCATCGACTTTAAGGGGTCCTATTTTGCAAAAGCAACTTTTTTTTACTTGCAATGTCACGTGACCTGCAAAACTACTTTTTTGAAAACGTTACAAGTTCAGCACATGTTAACATATTTTTAAACTTGAACGATAGTTGGGAGCACTAGAATTTGCGAGCGGCCCCAGTTGCAGTTTTGATTACCAAATTTGCAGGTGTTGAAACCGCCATGTAAAATCACTCATGCTAATCAGTAGCATGTATATGGGATATCCAATATAAATTAGCATCAAGCTATCGTATTTTGAATTTTTTTTCTGGAATTACGTACCGGGTAGTTGCAGCGCTCAAATTCTTTTTCCCATCGACTTTAAGGGGTCCTATTTTGCAAAACCAACTTTTCTTACCTGCAATGTCACATGACCTGCAAAACGACTTTTTTCAGAAAGTTACAAGTTCAGCACATTAACGTATTTTTACACTTGAACGATAGTTGGGAGCACTAGAATTTATGTGAGGCTCTAGCTGTAATTTTGATTACCACATTTGCAGGTGTTGAAACCGCCATGTAAAATCACTCATGCTAATCGGTAGCTTGTATATGGGATATCTAATATAAATTAGCATCAAGCTATCGTATTTTGAAATTTTTTCTGGAATTACGTACCGGGTAATTGCAGCGCTCAAATTCTTTTTCCCATCGACTTTAAGGGATCCTATTTTGCAAAACTAACTTTTCTTACCTGCAATGTCACATGAACTGCAAAACGACTTTTTTCAAAAAGTTACAAGTTCAGCACATGTTAACGTATTTTTACACTCGAACAATAGTTTGGAGCACTAGAAATTGTGTGTGGCCCCAGTTGCAGTTTTGATTACCAAATTTGCAGGTGTTGAAACCGCCATGTAAAATCACTAATGCTAATCGGTAGCATGTATATGGGATATCCAATATAAATTAGCATCAAGCTATCGTATTTTGAATTTTTTTTCTGGAATTACATACCGGGTAATTGCAGCGCTCAAATTCTTTTTCCCATCGACTTTAAGGGGTCCTATTTTGCAAAACTAACTTTTCTCACCTGCAATGTCATGTGACCTGCAAAATGAGTTTTATGAAAAAGTTACAAGTTCAGCACATGTTAACATATTTTTACACTTGAACAATAGTTGGGAGCACTAGAATTTGCGAGCGGCCCCACTTGCAGTTTTGATTACCAAATTTGCAGGTGTTGAAACCGCCATGTAAAATCACTCATGCTAATCGGTAGCATGTATATGGGATATCCAATATAAATTAGCATCAAGCTATCGTATTTCGAAATATTTTCTGGAATTAGGTACCGGGTAATTGCAGCGCTCAACGTCTTTTTCTCATCGACTTTAAGGGGTCCTATTTTGCAAAACCAACTTTTCTTACCTGCAATGTCACATGACCTGCAAAATGACTTTTTTCAGAAAGTTACAAGTTCAGCACGTTAACGTATTTTTACACTTGAACAATAGTTGGGAGCACGAGAATTTATGTGAGGCTCTAGCTGTAATTTTGATTACCACATTTGCAGGTGTTGAAACCGCCATTTAAAATCACTAATGCTAATCGGTAGCATGTATATGGGATATCCAATAGAAATTAGCATCAAGCTATCGTATTTTGAAATTTTTTCTGGAATTACGTACCTGGTAATTGCAGCACTCAACGTCTTTTTCCCATCGACTTTAAGGGGTCCGATTTTGCAAAACCAACTTTTCTTACCTGCAATGTCACGTGACCTGCAAAACGACTTTTTTCAAAAAGTTACAAGTTCAGCACATGTTAACATATTTTTAAACTTGAACGATAGTTGGGAGCACTAGAATTTGCGAGCGGCCCCAGTTGCAGTTTTGATTACCAAATTTGCAGGTGTTGAAACCGCCATGTAAAACCACTCATGCTAATCAGTAGCATGTATATGGGATATCCAATATAAATTAGCATCAAGCTATCATATTTTGAAATTTTTTCTGGAAATAGGTACCGGGTAATTGCAGCGCTCAAATTATTTTTCCCATCGACTTTAAGGGGTCCTATTTTGCAAAACCAACTTTTTTTTACTTGCAATGTCACGTGACCTGCAAAACGACTTTTTTCAAAAAGTTACAAGTTCAGCACATGTTAACATATTTTTACACTTGAACAATAGTTGGGAGCACTAGAATTTGCGAGCGGCCCCAATTGCAGTTTTGATTACCAAATTTGCAGGTGTTGAAACCGCCATGTAAAATCACTCATGCTAATCAGTAGCATGTATATGGGATATCCAATATAAATTAGCATCAAGCTATCGTATTTCGAAATATTTTCTGGAATTACGTACCTGGTAATTGCAGCGCTCAACGTCTTTTTCCCATCGACTTTAAGGGGTCCTATTTTGCAAAACCAACTTTTCTTACCTGCAATGTCACATGACCTGCAAAACGACTTTTTTCAAAAAGTTACAAGTTCAGCACGTGTTAACGTATTTTTACACTCGAACAATAGTTTGGAGCACTAGAAATTGTGTGTGGCCCCAGTTGCAGTTTTGATTACCAAATTTGCAGGTGTTGAAACCGCCATGTAAAATCACTAATGCTAATCGGTAGCATGTATATGGGATATCCAATATAAATTAGCATCAAGCTATCGTATTTTGACATTTTTTCTGGAGATACGTACCTGGTAATTGCAGCGCTCAACGTCTTTTTCACATCGACTTTAAGGGGTCCTATTTTGCAAAACTAACTTTTCTTACCTGCAATGTCACGTGACCTGCAAAACGACTTTTTTCAAAAAGTTACAAGTTCAGCACATGTTAACATATTTTTACACTTGAACAATAGTTTGGAGCACTAGAATTTGCGAGCGGCCCGAGTTGCAGTTTTGATTACCAAATTTGCAGGTGTTGAAACCGCCATGTATAATCACTAATGCTAATCGGTAGCATGTATATGGGATATCCAATATAAATTAGCATCAAGCTATCATATTTTGAAATTTTTTCTGGAATTACGTACCGGGTAATTGCAGCGCCTAAATTCTTTTTCCCATCGACTTTAAGGGGTCCTATTTTGCAAAACCAACTTTTCTTACCTGCAATGTCACATGACCTGCAAAACTACTTTTCTCAAAAAGTTACAGTATCTATTTCTCTGGCCTTGTGCAACACCTTTAATTGTTTGGACTACATTTTAGGATTGGACATTGTCCCAACTGGAAAGAAATAAAGAGATCCTGGGTTTCAACTTGCGCCTGACATAACATAAACAAAGTTTCATCTTCAGAGTATTATCCACGTCCCGTCAAGAAGAAGAAGCTGTTATAGCGTGCATACACACACTACGTTACCTTGATTAATACGTCGTTTTTCTCATTTCAAGTGTTATCTTTTCCATGGACATTCTGGGTTTCAACTCGCGCCTGACGTAACAAAAACAAAGTTTCTTCTTCAGAGTATTATTCACATCCAGTCAGGAAGAAGAAGCTGTTATAGCGTGCATACACACACTACGTTACCTGGATGACACAGCTTTTTTTCTCATTTAAAGTGTTATCTTTTTCATGGACTTTCTGGGTTTCAAATTGCGCCTGACGTAACATAAACAAAGTTTCATCTTCAGAGTATTATTCACATACAGCCAGGAAGAAGAAGCTGTTGTAGCGTGCATACACACACTACGTTACCTGGATGAATACGACTTTTTTCCTCATTTCAAGTGTCATCTTTTTCATGGACATTCTGGGTTTCAAATTGCGCCTTACGTAACATAAACAAAGTTTCATCTACAGAGTATTATTCACGTCCAGACAGGAAGAAGAAGCTGTTGTAGCGTGCATACACACACTACGTTACCTGGATGAATACGGCTTTTTTCCTCATTTAAAGTGGTATCTTTTTCATGGACTTTCTGGGTTTCAAATTGCACCTTACGTAACATAAACAAAGTTTAATCTACAGAGTATTATTCACATCCAGCCAGGAAGAAGAAGCTGTTGTAGCGTGCATACACACACTACGTTACCTGGAAGAATACGGCGTTTTTCCTCATTTAAAGTGTTATCTTTTTCATGGACTTCCTAGGTTTCAAATTGCGCCTTACGTAACATAAACAAAGTTTCATCTACAGAGTATTATACACATCCAGCCAGGAAGAAGAAGCTGTTGTAGTGTGCATACACACACTACGTTACCTGGATGAATACAGCTTTTAAAACTGTAGAACTCCATGTTCCGTGACTTTCACACAACCAAGAAAAGAAGGTATCATGGCAAAGTGCGCCCCATTAGTGAGGAGCTCGCCTTTGTGCGTAACTTCAATACCCGAATACGACCCTCCCTATTTGTGTCAAACTGAAATGTTTGCATTTTAATTGAGGTTTGCCAAGTTTTATGATGACCACTGCCTAATTCTATGTATATTCTCCATAGGAACAGTCTCCAAATGAGAGGAGTATTTGCTTACAAGGTTCTGTGGTGGTTGGGGTCCAGTCCAGCAGGATACAGTAATCACTCAGCATGAGCCAACAGAACCCTGCAATCATGAAGCCTAATGAGCGCAGACAAGCCCAGTCACCGACTGATGGATTGGCGCTGAGCAGTCCGGGGAACGGGAAGATTCAACCTGCACCATGCACACCCGTCTCCGTGGAGAAGGGCAGGACTCACGCCGTGATAGACGGCTCAATCATTCCAGCATCTCCGCCACCTTCTTCCTACCGTACCTACATCCGCCGAGAGATCCCGCCCAGATGCATCAGCTCTGTTGTGTTTTTGGACCGACTATTTTTGTTGTCCCTGGTGGGAGGAAGGGATGAGCAGCACAGGTCGACCTTGTTTGTCCGACTTTGCGCATCCTCCCACCAGCCATCCTCGTTCAACCAAGCAAGACAAAATTCCTGGAAACCCAAAGCGGCCGTATTGGATATCACCCAACGCGGAGGCCTTCCCTCAAAGCTGTCAGGGCCAAGGGTTCCGCAAACAACGTGGACTGGTGCTGTGAACAGAGGTGCATTTCGGAGGCCGAGCCCCGTGTGTAATCATGGGCTGAACACAGATGAGGCATCTTTCAATCCTGACCCAGGTATGAATTCCATCTTCTCGCCCCACAAGTGAAAAGCAGAAAGTACGTACGACAATGGATCCGTACATTCGCCTGTTTACCCCAGCTATTGTAGATAAGATCACATTTCCGAGGTGTCGCCGGGAATGAATGTCTCAGCGCGGCTGCCAAGGTGGCCTTAAAAGAGTTGGACATTTTTTGTTTCCCTCACACAGTCTGATTTTCACCTTTTTGATTTATTCCTCTACCCCTCTCTTTCTCTCTCAAACACTCACCGAATTCATCCCGCTGCACAGGCATCGTCTTTCAAACGGTGCACAAACACAAACAGAAAGCGCATTCATTTATTTCGCCCCGGCTTCCAACCTTGTAAGCTGTTTCGATTACTGCAAATGTCCAAAGTGTGCTTCGTAGAAATAAACTACAAAAATAGGAAAAAAATAGGCACAATTCAGAAAAAAAGCTCAAATATTTTTAAGGTTTTTTATTTATTTTTTTTAAACTTTTTATAAAATGTAAAAAACCCAATCCTCATGTGTATACATTTTGGACAATGCAGTATAAGGCATACTTGCCAACCCTCCCGAATTTTCCGGGAGACTCCCGAAATTCAGCGCCTCTCCCCCCAAATATTCTCCCGAAAATCTCCCGAAATCTCTCCATGCACCTGAGTGAGGACAGCCTTTTTTCACAACGGGAGGACAACAGGGTGACAAGAAATAAATCATCCAGACTAGAGATACATTGTATTATTATGTTTATCTTACCTAAAAATAAATATATTTATTAATTTAAAAAAAATAATAAAAAAATATACATTTTTACTATATTTTGCTAAAAACATCAAAATTAATTGTATTTTTATTTGTATTTTTTCTGACTCCTTATTACATCCAGGCATTAGAATTATACATTAAAATAAACATATTTGAAATAATTAATTTTAAATGATCATAATAATTCATTTAAAATGACCATATTTAATTATTAAAATAATTGCTTGTTTATCAACAACTTTAGCATTTTATTCATTACATTTTGAAGCTCTCAGAAGCCAAGTTATGTTATATTCCTTAAGATTTATTTATGCAAGTTTGAAGTATCAATTATCTAAACACAGTTTTGTTTGCATATTTTCAGGATGTAGCTATATATATATATATATATATATATATATATATATATATATATATATATATATATATATATATATATATATATATATATATATATATGAAATACTTGACTTGGTGAATTCTAGCTGTCAATATACTCCTCCCCTCTTAACCACGCCCCCAACCACGCCCTGCCCCACCCCAGACCACGCCCTCACCCCCCACCTCCCGAAATCGGAGGTCTCAAGGTTGGCAAGTATGGTATAAGGGCTCTCAAACAGGCCCATATTTTGTAGCCCTCTACTTACCTTCATAGTTAAGTGTAATTTTGGCCCGCGCGCTCTGGACGGCTAAGAGTTAAATATACTATAAAAATTACAGCACAACCAAAGAGCAACACAAAGAGCAACTTCCTGTAAGCAAGCGGAAATGTCTCCGACCATCTCCTGGGGAACGCAACAGTAGCTATGTGCACATGGACGCATTTAATCGTATTAAAAGCCTAATCGGAGTAAAAATGCTTCATGTAAACACGCCATTTGGAATATTCTCACCCGATTGCACACGTTCGGGTCAAAACTTCATTCGATCGATCTGTTTTATTCACGACATTACAGCTACTCTAAGTGCTAACTGCTAGCCTCAAACATATACATAGAACGTCGTAACATGAAGGCGTGCGGCAACTTATGCACATAAATGGCACAGAATAGCTACATTTAAAAAAGAGCGGTAAAACAAAAGTAGTGACCAGAAGGCAAACATAATAAATAAATAACGTCGGACAAGCAGAAATGCACAAAGCCATGTTGGTTTACAGTGGAAGTCGACTGCTTCTTCAGCGGACTTGTCCAAAAGATGGCGCCATAGCACAGACAATAACACACCTTTCCGTTTATGTTAGGTTCTGCGCATGTCAAAGTAAAGTATTCCGATTTAAGGTGCGATGCATGAAAACGCATGTCATAATCAGACCATTTTTTTCAGGGTCCAAGTACACAGGAACATTCTAATCCAAATGATGATCAGATTAAATAAATCAGATACATAGTAAGCACAGGAGCTTTTTAAAATATAACCTGTTTAAAAAAGGTTGTATTGCATATTATATACCAAATAATAAACGGTAATACCTCAAATTACGAGCTTAATTGGTACTGTTTATTTATGCCTGCCTCGCCCCCCAGTCAGGGCTCGATGATTTTTTTCCTGTTTCCTGTTACCAGTGGCATTATTTCCTTTTTTGACGTTGAAGTCATGTTTAACTGCAATTTATGCCTGCCTCGCCCTCCAGTCAGGGCTCAATGATTGTTTCCTGTTTCCTGTGGGACTATTTCATTTGTTGACGTTAAAGTCATGTTTAACTGCAATTTATGCCTGCCTCGCCCTCCAGTCAGGGCTCAATGATTGTTTCCTGTTTCCTGTAGCACTATTTCATTTGTTGACTTTAAAGTCATGTTTAACTGCAATTT
Organism: Nerophis lumbriciformis; assembly: GCF_033978685.3. Lineage (NCBI taxonomy): Eukaryota > Metazoa > Chordata > Actinopteri > Syngnathiformes > Syngnathidae > Nerophis > Nerophis lumbriciformis. The sequence continues at coordinate 69,549,372 of NC_084549.2, read as the reverse complement.
ATGCCTACCTCGCCCTCCAGTCAGGGCTCGATTATTGTTTCCTGTTTCCTGCGGCACTATTTCATTTGTGGACTTTAAAGTCATGTTTAACTGCAATGTATGCCTACCTCGCCTTCCAGTCGGGGCTTGATGATTGTTTCCTGTTTCCTGTGGCACTATTTCCTTTTTTGACATTAAAGTCATGTTTAACTGCAATTTATGCCTGCCTCACCCTCCAGTCAGGGCTTGATGATTGTTTCCTGTTTCCTGTGGCACTATTTCATTTGTTGACGTTAAAGTCATGTTTAACTGCAATTTATGCCTACCTCGCCCTCCAGTCAGGGCTTGATGATTGTTTCCTGTTTCCTGTAGCACTATTTCATTTGTTGACTTTAAAGTCATGTTTAACTGCAATTTATGCCTACCTCGCCCTCCAGTCAGGGCTCGATGATTTTTTTCCTGTTTCCTGTTACCAGTGGCATTATTTCCTTTTTTGACGTTGAAGTCATGTTTAACTGCAATTTATGCCTTCCTCGCCCTCCAGTCAGGGCTCAATGATTGTTTCCTGTTTCCTGTAGCACTATTTCATTTGTTGACGTTAAAGTCATGTTTAACTGCAATTTATGCCTGCCTCACCCTCCAGTCAGGGCTCAATGATTGTTTCATGTTTCCTGTAGCACTATTTCATTTGTTGACTTTAAAGTCATGTTTAACTGCAATTTATGCCTGCCTCGCCCTCCAGTGAGGGCTCGATGATTGTTTCCTGTTTCCTGTAGCACTATTTCATTTGTTGACGTTAAAGTCATGTTTAACTGCAATTTATGCCTGCCTCACCCTCCAGTCAGGGCTCAATGATTGTTTCCTGTTTCCTGTAGCACTATTTCATTTGTTGACGTTAAGGTCATGTTTAACTGCAATTTATGCCTACCTCGCCCTCCAGTCAGGGCTTGATGATTGTTTCCTGTTTCCTGTGGCACTATTTCCTTTTTTGACGTTAAAGTCATGTTTAACTGCAATTTATGCCTGCCTCGCCCTCCAGTCAGGGCTTGATGATTGTTTCCTGTTTCCTGTAGCACTATTTCATTTGTTGACGTTAAAGTCATGTTTAACTGCAATTTATGCCTGCCTCGCCCTCCAGTCAGGGCTCAAAGATTGTTTCCTGTTTCCTGTAGCACTATTTCATTTGTTGACGTTAAAGTCATGTTTAACTGCAATTTATGCCTACCTCGCCCTCCAGTCAGGGCTTGATGATTGTTTCCTGTTTCCTGTAGCACTATTTCATTTGTTGACGTTAAAGTCATGTTTAACTGCAATTTATGCCTACCTCGCCCTCCAGTCAGGGCTCGATGATTGTTTCCTGTTTCCTGTAGCACTATTTCATTTGTTGACGTTAAAGTCATGTTTAACTGCAATTTATGCCTACCTCGCCCTCCAGTCAGGGCTCGATGATTTTTTTCCTGTTTCCTGTTACCAGTGGCATTATTTCCTTTTTTGACGTTGAAGTCATGTTTAACTGCAATTTATGCCTTCCTCGCCCTCCAGTCAGGGCTCAATGATTGTTTCCTGTTTCCTGTAGCACTATTTCATTTGTTGACTTTAAAGTCATGTTTAACTGCAATTTATGCCTACCTCGCCCTCCAGTCAGGGCTCAATGATTGTTTCCTGTTTCCTGCAGCACTATTTCATTTGTTGACGTTAAAGTCATGTTTAACTGCAATTTATGCCTACCTCGCCCTCCAGTCAGGGCTTGATGATTGTTTCCTGTTTCCTGTGGCACTATTTCCTTTTTTTGACATTAAAGTCATGTTTAACTGCAATTTATGCCTACCTCGCCCTCCAGTCGGGGCTTGATGATTGTTTCCTGTTTCCTGTGGCACTATTTCCTTTTTTGACGTTGAAGTCATGTTTGACTGCAATTTATGCCTTCCTCGCCCTCCAGTCAGGGCTTGATGATTGCTTCCTGTTTCCTGTAGCACTATTTCATTTGTTGACTTTAAAGTCATGTTTAACTGTAATTTATGCCTACCTCGCCCTCCAGTCAGGGCTTGATGATTGTTTCCTGTTTCCTGTGGCACTATTTCCTTTTTTGCCATTAAAGTCATGTTTTCCTGCGCCACACCTGCCATCTCTGCATCTTGGGGTTCAAGACTGACAGAACCTGACCGATTAAGGTTGATGGCTCACTTCTTTTTTACACGTGCATGTGTGTCATTTTGGTAATGATACCAATTCTTTTCACGACCAAACCACTGTGCTCTTACGGGAAGATGCTGCGGAGGTTGCCATGGCGCCCCGGTACGGTTAATGGACTACGCCATTATTTATAGGTCCACAAGGCCGGGTCCCCGCACTGCCAGCGACGTCTGCAAAAAGTGGCGCTTTACAAATTCATCTCTGGCAAATTGTCTCTGGAAACGTGTCGTTTTTAGCGGCCTGGCCTCGCGTCCCGGGGGAATCGTCTGAGGGTTTCTGTCAAGGCGACCATCCTCGGTTTACGGGGTCCCGAGATGGGTTATCGGGCTGAGATGCGTGTTCTGTATAAGGTGGACGGTCATCTTCTACATTATTCACAGGCCACATTCACGTTGCCTCGGGCTCTTTTCACTTTATGAGCTTCTGCGGCTTGCGGTCATTTTCAGGCGTCTTCTTCTTCTCCTCTTTACACGTCATAAAGCGCTGATGGAACTCTGTGGCGTCGTGAAAGTATTTACTGTGACTCCATCCACCGGATTGGGGTCTTTAATGCCCCCCGCCATCAGCGCTCTAAATGGTGTTCCCACTCATTGACTCCTGTTTTTATTTATCCATTTTTGCTTTGTTTGTCTCGTTCTGTTCAGCAACCGCGGGTCAGGATCGGACGGAGGGACCCCAAGAATGTCCGACACGCCTGAAGCCGAACCCTGCGGAGGACGTACTCCAGTCCCTCAGTCTCAAAGTAGGACCGTGTTTCGCACAATAACAAATCCCAGATCCTAAACCAGTGGTTCTCAAACTTGATTAAATATTCGAACACAGTGTTACTGTTCAAACTGTGTGTAATGTTAAAAGTGTTTAAGAAACAATGTCCTAAACAAATGACTGCGATGCAACAGAAGTGGGTACAGAAGCCAAAACAACTTTAGAGTAGTATGAATCAAGTAAAAAGTAAAAAGTAAAAGTACTTGAGTAAGTGTTCAGGGAAAAACTACTCGAGTATCGAGTTACTGGTGAGTTACTTCTGATTTATTTAGTAGGTGAAAATAGGGCTTTGGGAAACCGGGAATTTTTGGAATTTAACTCGGAAAATGATAGGTTGATTGTCAAAGAGTAGAAAATTCCGGGAAATTTGGGGAAAGGGGAAACATGTCTTACGTTCAATATATCGGAAGAGTAGTGTGTGTGGATGGTTGAAAGGTCGGAATTGGATAAAGAATGGTGCACGATTTTTAGAATTTAGGGCATTGTAGGACTATGAACACGTCCATCCATTTAAATGGGAATTTCCTAGAAGTTTGGGAATTTCAGGGGAACCGGGAATTCTTTAAAATATTGATAATACCACAATTGTTTTAGAGAATATGAATGAGTTGGTTTTTTGAAACGGTTGAAAAATGTTGACGTAGTAACAATTTTAATTTTAATTGGTATTTCAGAATTCCTGGAATTTTGGGAAAAATGGGAATTTGGACAAAAAAAATTATAACTTTTGTTGTCCCAACTAAGAGTAATGTTTTGAAGTGGAATGGTCAAAAACGGTTAAAAAAAAATGTGGACTGTGAAAACTTTCCAGGAAGAGGTGAAAATAGGGCTTTGGAAAACCGGGAAATTTTGAAATTTAACTCAGAAAATGATCGTTTGATTGTCTAAAGTGAGCGGAGTGTGTGGACGGCGGAACAGTTCAAATTGGATGAGAAATGTGGGATATAAAGTCGATTGTATATTTCCCATTTATTGTCAAAGGGGAGAAAATTCCGGGAAATTTGGGGAAAGGGAAAACATGTCTTACGTTCAATATATCGGAAGAGTAGTGTGTGTGGATGGTTGAAAGGTCGGAATTGGATAAAGAATGGTGCACGATTTTGAGAATTTAGGGCATTGTAAGACTATGAACACGTCCATCCATTTAAATGGGAATTTCCTAGAAATTTGGCAATTTCGGGAAAACCAGGAATTCTTTAAAATATTGACAATACCACACTTGTTCTAGATGATACGAATGAGTTGGTGTTGGAATTTTTCGAAACGGTTGAATAATGTTGACGTAGTAACAGTTTGAATTTTAATTGGTATTTCGGAATTCCTGGAATTTTGGGAAAAACGGGAATTTGTACGAAAAAAATTATAACTTTTGTTGTCCCAACTAAGAGGAACGTTTTGAAGTGGAATGGTCAAAAACCGTAAAAAAATGTGGACTGTGAAAACTTTCCAGGAAGAGGTGAAAATAGGGCTTTGGAAAACCGGGAAATTTTGGAATTTAACTCGGAAAATGATAGTTTGATTGTCCAAGGTGAGCGGAGTGTGTGGACGTCGGAACGGTTCAAATTGGATGAGAAATGTGGGATATAAAGTCGATTGTATATTTCCCATTTATTGTCAAAGGGGAGAAAATTCCGGGAAATTTGGGGAAAGGGAAAACATGTCTTACGTTCAATATATCGGAAGAGTAGGTGTGGATGGTTGAAAAGTCGGAATTGGATAAAGAATGGTGCACGATTTTGAGAATCTAGGGCATTGTAGGACTATGAACACGTCCATCCATTTAAATGGGAATTTTGTAGAAATTTGGCAATTTCGGGAAAACCGGGAATTCTTTAAAATATTGACAATACCACACTTGTTCTAGATAATATGAATGAGTTGGTGTTGGAATTTTTCGAAACAGTTGAAAAATGTTGATGTAGTAACAGTTTGAATTTTAATTGGTATTTCGGAATTCCTGGAATTTTGGGAAAAACGGGAATTTGTGCAAAAAAATATATAATTGTTGTTGTCCCAACTAAGAGTAATGTTTTGAAGTGGAATGGTCAAAAACGGTTAAGAAATTCTGACAGTGAAAACTTTCCAGGAAGAGGTGAAAATAGGGCTTTGGAAATCCGGGAATTTTTGGAATTTAACACAGAAAACGATAGTTTGATTGTCCAAGGTGAGCGGAGTGTGTGGACGTCGGAACAGTTCAAATTGGATGAGAAATGTGGGATATAAAGTCGATTGTATATTTCCCATTCATTGTCAAAGGGGAGAAAATTCTGGGAAATTTAGGGAAAGGGAAAACATGTCATACGTCCAATATATCGGAAGAGTAGTGTGTGTGGATGGTTGAAAGGTCGGAATTGGATAAAGAATGGTGCACGATTTTGAGAATTTAGGGCATTGTAGGACTATGAACACGTCCATCCAATTAAATGGAAATTTCCTAGAAATTTGGGAATTTCGGGAAAACCGGGAATTCTTTAAAATATTGATAATACCACAATTGTTCTCGATGATATCAATGAGTTGGTGTTGGAGTTTTTTGAAACAGTTGAAAAATGTTGACGTAGTAACAGTTTGAATTTTAATTGGTATTTCGTAATTCCTGGAATTTTGGGAAAAACGGGAATTTGTGCAAAAAAAAAATATAACTGTTGTTGTCCCAACTAAGAGTAATGTTTTGAAGTGGAGTGGAATGGTCAAAAACGGTTAAGAAATTCTGACTGTGAAAACTTTCCAGGAAGAGGTGAAAATAGGGCTTTGGAAAACCAGGAATTTTTGGAATTTAACTCGGAAAATGATAGTTTGATTGTCTAAAGTGAGCGGAGTGTGTGGACGGCGGAACAGTTCAAATTGGATGAGAAATGTGGGATATAAAGTCGATTGTATATTTCCCATTCATTGTCAAAGGGGAGAAAATTCTGGGAAATTTAGGGAATGGGAAAACATGTCATACGTCCAATATATCGGAAGAGTAGTGTGTGTAGATGGTTGAAAGGTCGGAATTGGATAAAGAATGGTGCACGATTTTGAGAATTTAGGGCATTGTAGGACTATGAACACGTCCATCCATTTAAATGGCAATTTCCTAGAAATTTGGCAATTTCGGGAAAACCGGGAATTCTTTAAAATATTGACAATACCACACTTGTTCTAGATGATACGAATGAGTTGGTGTTGGAATTTTTCGAAATGGTTGAATAATGTTGACGTAGTAACAGTTTGAATTTTAATTGGTATTTCGGAATTCCTGGAATTTTGGGAAAAACGGGAATTTGTACGAAAAAAATTATAACTATTGTTGTCCCAACTAAGAGGAACGTTTTGAAGTGGAATGGTCAAAAACGGTTAAAAAAAATGTGGACTGTGAAAACTTTCCAGGAAGAGGTGAAAATAGGGCTTTGGAAAACCGGGAAATTTTGGAATTTAACTCAGAAAATGATAGTTTGATTGTCCAAGGTGAGCGGAGTGTGTGGACGTCGGAACAGTTCAAATTGGATGAGAAATGTGGGATATAAAGTCGATTGTATGTTTCCCATTCATTGTCAAAGGGGAGAAAATTCCGGGAAATTTGGGGAAAGGGAAAACATGTCATACGTCCAATATATCGGAAGAGTAATGTGTGTTTGGATGGTTGAAAGGTCGGAATTGGATAAAGAATGGAGCACGATTTTGAGAATTTAGGGCATTGTAGGACTATGAACACGTCCATCCAATTAAATGGAAATTTCCGAGAAATTTGGGAATTTCGGGAAAACCAGGAATTCTTTAAAATATTGATAATACCACAATTGTTCTCGATGATACGAATGAGTTGGTGTTGGAGTTTTTTGAAACAGTTGAAAAATGTTGACGTAGTAACAGTTTGAATTTTAATTGGTATTTCGGAATTCCTGGAATTTTGGGAAAAACGGGAATTTGTACGAAAAAAATTATAACTTTTGTTGTCCCAACTAAGAGGAACGTTTTGAAGTGGAATGGTCAAAAACGGTAAGAAAAAAATGTGGACTGTGAAAACTTTCCAAGAAGAGGTGAAAATAGGGCTTTGGAAATCCGGGAATTTTTGGAATTTAACTCCGAAAATGATAGTTTGATTGTCTAAAGTGAGCGGAGTGTGTGGACGGCGGAACAGTTCAAATTGGATGAGAAATGTGGGATATAAAGTCGATTGTATATTTCCCATTCATTGTCAAAGGGGAGAAAATTCTGGGAAATTTAGGGAAAGGGAAAACATGTCATACATCCAATATATTGGAAGAGTAGTGTGTGTGGATGGTTGAAAGGTCGGAATTGGATAAAGAATGGTGCACGATTTTGAGAATTTAGGGCATTGTAGGACTATGAACACGTCCATCCATTTAAATGGGAATTTTGTAGAAATGTGGCAATTTCGGGAAAACCGGGAATTCTTTAAAATATTGATAATACCACAATTGTTTTAGAGAATATGAATGAGTTGGTGTTGGAATTTTTTGAAACGGTTAAAAAATGTTGACGTAGTAACAATTTTAATTTTAATTGGTATTTCAGAATTCCTGGAATTTTGGGAAAAATGGGAATTTGGACAAAAAAAATTATAACTTTTGTTGTCCCAACTAAGAGTAATGTTTTGAAGTGGAATGGTCAAAAACGGTTAAAAAAAATGTGGACTGTGAAAACTTTCCAGGAAGAGGTGAAAATAGGGCTTTGGAAAACCGGGAAATTTTGGAATTTAACTCGGAAAATGATAGTTTGATTGTCCAAGGTGAGCGGAGTGTGTGGACGTTGGAACAGTTAAAATTGGATGAAAAATGTGGGATATAAAGTCGATTGTATATTTCCCATTTATTGTCAAAGGGGAGAAAATTCCGGGAAATTTGGGGAAAGGGAAAACATGTCTTACGTTCAATATATCGGAAGAGTAGTGTATGTGGATGGTTGAAAGGTCGGAATTGGATAAAGAATGGTGCACGATTTTGAGAATTTAGGGCATTGTAGGACTATGAACACGTCCATCCAATTAAATGGAAATTTCCTAGAAATTTGGGAATTTCAGGAAAACCGGGAATTCTTTAAAATATTGACAATACCACACTTGTTTTAGATGATACGAATGAGTTGGTGTTGGAATTTTTCGAAACGGTTGAATAATGTTGACGTAGTAACAGTTTGAATTTTAATTGGTATTTCGGAATTCCTGGAATTTTGGGAAAAACGGGAATTTGTACGAAAAAAATTATAACTTTTGTTGTCCCAACTAAGAGGAACGTTTTGAAGTGGAATGGTCAAAAACGGTTGAAAAATGTTTACTGTGAAAACTTTCCAGGAAGAGGTGAAAATAGGGCTTTGGAAATCCGGGAATTTTGGAAATTTAACTCGGAAAATGATAGTTTGATTGTCTAAAGTGAGCGGAGTGTGTGGACGGTAGAACAGTTCAAATGGATGAGAAATGTAGAATATACAGTCGATTGTATATTTCCCATTCAATGTCAAAGGGGAGAAAATTCCAGGAATTTTGGGGAAAGGGAAAACATGTCTTACGTTCAATATATCGGAAGAGTAGTGTGTGTGGATGGTTGAAAGGTCGGAATTGGATAAAGAATGGTGCACGATTTTGAGAATTTAGGGCATTGTAGGACTATGAACACGTCCATCCAATTAAATGGAAATTTCCTAGAAATTTGGGAATTTCGGGAAAACCGGGAATTCTTTAAAATATTGATAATACCACAATTGTTCTCGATGATACGAATGAGTTGGTGTTGGAGTTTTTTGAAACAGTTGAAAAATGTTGACGTAGTAACAGTTTGAATTTTAATTGGTATTTCGGAATTCCTGGAATTTTGGGAAAAACGGGAATTTGTACGAAAAAATGTATAACTTTTCTTGTCCCAACTAAGAGTAATGTTTTGAAGTGGAATGGTCAAAATGGTAAGAAAAAAATGTGGACTGTGAAAATTTCCAGAAAGAGGTGAAAATAGGGCTTTAGAAAACCGGGAAATTTTGGAATTTAACTCGGAAATGATAGTTTGATTGTCCAAGGTGAGCGGAGTGTGTGGACGGCGGAACAGTTCAAATTGGATGAGAAATGTGGGATATAAAGTCGATTGTATATTTCCCATTCATTGTCAAAGGGGAGAAAATTCTGGGAAATTTAGGGAAAGGGAAAACATGTCTTACGTTCAATATATCGGAAGAGTAGTGTGTGTGGATGGTTGAAAGGTCGGAATTGGATAAAGAATGGTGCACGATTTTGAGAATTTAGGGCATTGTAGGACTATGAACACGTCCATCTATTTAAATGGAAATTTCCTAGAAATTTGGGAATTTCGGGAAAACCGGGAATTCTTTAAAATATTGACAATACCACACTTGTTCTAGATTATATTAATGAGTTGGTGTTGGAATTTTCCGAAACAGTTGAAAAATGTTGATGAAGTAACAGTTTGAATTTTAATTGGTATTTCAGAATTCCTGGAATTTGGGGAAAAACGGGAATTTGTACGAAAAAAATTATAACTTTTGTTGTCCCAACTAAGAGAAACGTTTTGAAGTGGAATGGTCAAAACGGTTAAAAATGTGGACTGTGAAAACTTTCCAGGAAGAGGTGAAAATAGGGCTTTGGAAAACCGGGAATTTTTGGAATTTAACTCAGAAAATGATAGTTTGATTGTCTAAAGTGAGCGGAGTGTGTGGACGTCGGAACAGTTCAAATTGGATGAGAAATGTGGGATATAAAGTCGATTGTATATTTCCCATTCATTGTCAAAGGGGAGAAAATTCTGGGAAATTTAGGGAAAGGGAAAACATGTCATACGTCCAATATATTGGAAGAGTAGTGTGTGTGGATGGTTGAAAAGTCGAAATTGGGTAAAGAATGGCGCACAAGTTTGAGAATTTAGGGCATTGTAGGACTATGAACACGTCCATCCAATTAAATGGAAATTTCCTAAAAATTTGGGAATTTTGGGAAAACCGGGAATTCTTTAAAATATTGATAATACCACAATTGTTCTCGATGATACGAATGAGTTGGTGTTGGAATTTTTTGAAACAGTTGAAAAATGTTGACGTAGTAACAGTTTGAATTTTAATTGGTATTTCGGAATTCCTGGAATTTTGGGAAAAACGGGAATTTGTATGAAAAAAATTATAACTTTTGTTGTCCCAACTGAGAGGAACGTTTTGAAGTGGAATGGTCAAAAACGGTTGAAAAATGTTTACTGTGAAAACTTTCCAGGAAAAGGTGAAAATAGGGCTTTGGAAATCCGGGAATTTTGGAAATTTAACTCGGAAAATGATAGTTTGATTGTCTAAAGTGAGCGGAGTGTGTGGACGGTAGAACAGTTCAAATGGATGAGAAATGTAGAATATACAGTCGATTGTATATTTCCCATTCAATGTCAAAGGGGAGAAAATTCCAGGAATTTTGGGGAAAGGGAAAACATGTCTTACGTTCAATATATCGGAAGAGTAGTGTGTGTGGATGGTTGAAAGGTCGGAATCGGGTAAAGAATGGCGCAAAATGTTGAGAATTTAGGTCATAGTAGAACTATAGGCATACTCGAAATTTAGGAATTTCGGGAAAACCGGGAATTTTTATAAATATAGATAATACCACAATTGTTCTAGATGATACGAATGAGTTGGTGTTGGAATTTTTTGAAACAGTTGAAAAATGTTGACGTAGTAACAGTTTGAATTTTAATTGGTATTTCGGAATTCCTGGAATTTTGGGAAAAACGGGAATTTGTATGAAAAAAATTATAACTTTTGTTGTCCCAACTGAGAGGAACGTTTTGAAGTGGAATGGTCAAAAACTGTTGAAAAATGTTTACTGTGAAAACTTTCCAGGAAAAGGTGAAAATAGGGCTTTGGAAATCCGGGAATTTTGGAAATTTAACTCGGAAAATGATAGTTTGATTGTCTAAAGTGAGCGGAGTGTGTGGACGGTAGAACAGTTCAAATGGATGAGAAATGTAGAATATACAGTCGATTGTATATTTCCCATTCAATGTCAAAGGGGAGAAAATTCCAGGAATTTTGGGGAAAGGGAAAACATGTCTTACGTTCAATATATCGGAAGAGTAGTGTGTGTGGATGGTTGAAAGGTCGGAATTGGATAAAGAATGGTGCACGATTTTGAGAATTTAGGGCATTGTAGGACTATGAACACGTCCATCCAATTAAATGGAAATTTCCTAGAAATTTGGGAATTTCGGGAAAACCGGGAATTCTTTAAAATATTGATAATACCACAATTGTTCTCGATGATACGAATGAGTTGGTGTTGGAGTTTTTTGAAACAGTTGAAAAATGTTGACGTAGTAACAGTTTGAATTTTAATTGGTATTTCGGAATTCCTGGAATTTTGGGAAAAACGGGAATTTGTACGAAAAAATTTATAACTTTTCTTGTCCCAACTAAGAGGAACGTTTTGAAGTGGAATGGTCAAAAACGGTTGAAAATGTTTACTGTGAAAACTTTCCAGGATGAGGTGAAAATAGAGCTTTGGAAAACCGGGAATTTTTGGAATTTAACTCGGAAAATGATACCACAATTGTTCTAGATGATATGAATGGGTTGGTGTTGGAATTTTTCGAAACGGTTGAAAAATGTTAACGTAGAAACAGTTTGAATTTTAATGGGTATTTCGGAATTCCTGGAATTTTGGGAAAAACGGGAATTTGTACAAAAAAAATTATAACTCATGCTAACATTAAAGTGCTAACTTTTTGAGCTAATTTGGCCACCGTTTACCCTAGGGTCATATAACTTGGTATGTGACACTAGTTAACTGCTAGCGTGCTAACTTTAGCATGCTAGCACGCTAACATTAAAGTGCTAACTTTTTAGCTAACTTTACATTTGTTTCTTTAATTACACAGCCATACACCTTACAGTCATGTAACTTGGTATGTGACACATGCTAACCGTTAACATGTTTATTTTAGCATGTTAGCATGTTAACATTAAAGTACTAGCTTTTTTATCTAATTTTGCAACCGTTTACCCTACAGTCAACTAACTTGGTATGTGACAGTTGTTTACTGTCAGTGTGCAAACGTTAGCATAAGCTAACGATAAAGTGCTAGCTAACTTTTAGCATGTTAATGTTAGCATGCTAGCATGCTACCGTTAAAGTGTGAGCTTTTGGAGCTGATTTTGCAACCGTCTAACCTACAGTCATGTAACTTGGTATGTGACACATGCTAACCGTTAACATGTTTATTTTAGCATGTTAGCATGTTAACATTAAAGTACTAGCTTTTTTAGCTAATTTTGCAACCGTTTACCCTACAGTCAACTAACTTGGTATGTGACAGTTGTTAACTGTTAGTGTGCAAACGTTAGCATACGCTAACGATAAAGTGCTAACTTTTTTTCCTAATTTTACACTTCTTTCTCTAATCCCGCAGCAATTTACCTTGCAGCCATATAACTTGGTATGTGGAACAAGCTAACTTTTAGCATGTTAACGTTAGCATGCTAGCATGCTACCGTTAAAGTGTGAGCTTTTGGAGCTGATTTTGCAACCGTCTAACCTACAGTCATGTAACTTGGTATGTGACACATGCTAACCGTTAACATGTTTATTTTAGCATGTTAGCATGTTAACATTAAAGTACTAGCTTTTTTATCTCATTTTGCAACCGTTTACCCTACAGTCAATTAACTTGGAATGTGACAGTTGTTAACTGTCAGTGTGCAAACGTTAGCATACGCTAACGATAAAGTGCTAACTTTTTTCCTAATTTTACACTTCTTTCTCTAATCCCGCAGCAATTTACCTTGCAGCCATACAACTTGGTATGTGGAACAAGCTAACTTTTAGCATGTTAACGTTAGCATGCTAGCATGCTACCGTTAAAGTGTGAGCTTTTGGAGCTGATTTTGCAACCGTCTAACCTACAGTCATGTAACTTGGTATGTGACACATGCTAACCGTTAACATGTTTATTTTCGCATGTTAGCATGTTAACATTAAAGTACTACCTTTTTTAGCTAATTTTGCAACCGTTTACCCTATAGTCAACTAACTTGGTATGTGACAGTTGTTAACTGTCAGTGTGCAAACGTTAGCATACGCTAACGATAAAGTGCTAACTTTTTTCCTAATTTTACACTTCTTTCTCTAATCCCGCAGCGATTTACCTTGCAGTCATATAACTTGGTATGTGGAACAAGCTAACATTTAGCATGTTAACGTTAGCATGCTAGCATGCTACCGTTAAAGTGTGAGCTTTTGGAGCTGATTTTGCAACCGTCTAACCTGCAGTCATGTAACTTGGTATGTGACACATGCTAACCGTTAACATGTTTATTTTCGCATATTAGCATGTTAACATTAAAGTACTAGCTTTTTTATCTCATTTTGCAACCGTTTACCCTACAGTCAATTAACTTGGGATATGACAGTTGTTAACTGTCAGTGTGCAAACGTTAGCATACGCTAACGATAAAGTGCTAACTTTTTTCCTAATTTTACACTTCTTTCTCTAATCCCGCAGCGATTTACCTTGCAGTCATATAACTTGGTATGTGGAACAAGCTAACTTTTAGCATGTTAACGTTAGCATGCTAGCATGCTACCGTTAAAGTGTGAGCTTTTGGAGCTGATTTTGCAACCGTCTAACCTACAGTCATGTAACTTGGTATGTGACACATGCTAACCGTTAACATGTTTATTTTAGCATGTTAGCATGTTAACATTAAAGTACTAGCTTTTGTATCTAATTTTGCAACCGTTTACCCTACAGTCAACTAACTTGGAATGTGACAGTTGTTAACTGTCAGTGTGCAAACGTTAGCATACGCTAACGATAAAGTGCTAACTTTTTTCCTAATTTTACACTTCTTTCTCTAATCCCGCAGCGATTTACCTTCCAGTCATATAACTTGGTATGTGGAACAAGCTAACTTTTAGCATGTTAACATTAGCATGCTAGCATGCTACCGTTAAAGTGTGAGCTTTTGGAGCTAATTTTGCAACCGTCTAACCTACAGTCATGTAACTTGGTATGTGACAGCTGTTAATTGTTAGTGTGCTAACCTTAGCATGCCAGCAAGCTAACTTAAGCATGCTAACTTTTTGATCTAATTTTACTCGTTTTTCTCCATTTCCGCAGCCATACGCCGTGCAGCCGTGTTACTTGGAATGTGAGACATGCTAACTGTTAGCATGCCTTCGTTAGCGCAAATGCTAAATGTCAGCAATTGTATGTAAGCACGCTAACAGTTGCACGTAGAACTCTCGGATTCAGACACTCGGCACCATCTTCAAAGCACGGCGGCTTCCCGTTAAAATTTTGCGGGAATTATTATAGTTATTTGTTAGAATAATTGTTTTTAAATTATCACAAAAACTTTGTGTTACATTGAAGTTCTGGTGAGAAGACAAAAGCTGTCTTTGAAACCTACCAAGAGTAAGATTTGTAAAACTTAGGGGGGGAAGCAAGATGAAGGTTTTTCTGTTTTCTCTCATGTATGGTAATCAACAGAAATATATTGTTCTAACCCAAGGACTTCAAAGCGGAGAGATGGAAGAATCTGCCCAATTTCCAGACGAACTCTTTTTGAACTATTTTATGGATCTCTTTTTTAACTATTTTACGAACTCTTTTTGAATTATTTTATGGATCTCTTTTTGGAACTATTTTACGAACTCTTTTTGAACTGACCTTTTCCGTGAATTGTTTACGACCTTTTCTTTGAAGTTTTTGCGACCTTTTGTCCTTGGGAAACAGCGGTGGCCATGTGGTCGGGGAGGGTCCGAAATAAAAGAAAGCAGAGCGTGCTGAGATATTGTGCAAGGGCACAGTGTACAGACGACTCTCCTCGATATATTGAGTCCAAATTGAATTCTGTCTCTGTTTAATTCTTTGCCTCTTGTCTTGTTTAATAAATGTCATCAGTGTTTGAACCTGACATTATTATTATCATTACTATTATTATTATCATTTCTATCATCAGTTCTGGGGTTTTTTAATGATGCACTGGTTAGAACAGCCCGCCCCGCATATAACTGTAAAAAGCAGGCTTCGCTACACATTGTAAAATAAAGCCTGTAGTGCAGCCAGTTGACAAACAGCTCATTAGCATTAAAGCTAAACACACACAAAACGGTTTTACAAAAAAAGCCCTTAAAACTGCATCAGTTTTAGCCACGTTTTGTGTGAGCTCGACATCTTATCCGACACTTTTCTGTGGATTTAGGTCGCAGTCCAGCGAGCTTTTCTTCCCTCCCTTCCCTTTGTAGCGTTACACCACCTCGCTGGTACGAGAGGATTCCTCAAGGTTAAGGAATAGATTACATTTCCCAGCGAGATTCTTTCTGCAGGATTAGTGTCAGAGTGCTGAACTTCTTCCCACCAATTTACCCAGGAGGCACTGGAGCTCTTCCGGCCAGACTTCATCAGTCGATCCCGGGGTCGGGTGAGGAGGATGGAGCGCCGGGCGAGGAGGAGGAGGAGGAGAGCCCTGCAGGGGTCCAAGCAGGACCTGCTGCAAGGTCTGCAGGCAGGCAGGAGGAACTGCACCACGCCGGATCCACTCTGCGGTAAGAAGTCCTTTTTTTCACGCATTCTAGTGACCTCTGGGGAAATAACTCTATAAAAAAAAACATTATTATAGTTAAATATGTGGACTTGTTCATTTGAAATTGATGGATTCTGCTGGTTTTAATGTAAAAGGTCCATTTGACTGGCACTTGTCCAGCTTCGCCCTCTGCTGGCGGATCTTGAGCACTGCAGGCCTTCCAACACAAAAGTGGAGTGCATCATAAATAAATGCGTCAAAATAAAAACTGCATAAAAAGTCTGCCTTTGCAAAAATCAATTTAACACTTGTTTTTTTTTTTTTTTTCACATTAACACATGTTTTTTTTAAAGACAATTTTAAAAAGTTTTGTAATATTTTAGTTGTATTTAATTGTTTATACAAATGTAAAAAGTATTTGAAAGCAAGTAGAATTTTTTCAGTTATAATTTAACTCATTTTAATAAAAAGTTAAACCAGTAAGTATACATTTATTTGGAAATATTTAAATGTTTATTGTTAATAGTTTGTAAAGTGTCTTTGAAAGCAAGTAAACAAAGTACACAAGATAGAATAAAGTGTGTAACTTGATTTTATTGTATTAAATTAAATTAAGAAATATACCAATACATATTCTGTTATGGACTGTTTTGGTAATGGATTTTTTTTATTATGCAATATCTTGTAATGGTAAAGTTTTTTATTGATTTAAAATGAATAAACAAAATATTAAATTACATTTTAAAAGTGTTTGAAAGCAAGCAGAAAACATTTGAATGTACAGAAATTCATAATAATAATGTTTTAATTGTTGTAATTATTATTTCATATTTAAAATAGGTTTGAATATAATGTAAATATGCATTTTTTTTAATAGTTTGTTAGAGTGAATTCTTTATATAAATGTAAAAAGAAAAATGCTAAATACACTTACAAACATACAACAATGTCATCTTTTTTTAGATTATAACTTATTAATTAATTTAATAAAAAGTTCAACAATTGTAAGTAGAAATATTTCCAAATAAATATTTATACTGTATTTAAATGTTTATTATTAATATTTTGTACAGTTTCTAACTTAATTTTATTGAGATAAATTCAATTTAAAAAGCATGTGTATTTCTATTATGGACTATTTTGGTAACGGTAAAGTTTTATATTGGTTTGAAATATTTGTTTAAATAATTACATTTTAAATGTATTTGAAAGCAAGCAGAAAACATTGGAATGTACTGAAATCCATAACAATAATGCTTTTAATTGTTTCAATTTTTTTTTTTTTTTTTAAATAATACAACTTCATAAAATATGAATACATGTATTTTTTTTTTAAATATTTTGCAATATTACAAGGTCTATTATTGATAATATTTTGTGAACATGTATTTGAAAGCGAGTGAGTAAATTGAATACACAAATTCAGAAAAATAAAATAAATTGAGTAACTTAATTGTATTATATTATCTTAAATGTATGAATATATCATTAGTTTTGTTATGCTTTTTTTGTAATTTATTTTTTATTATGGAAACTTTTTTAATATTACAGTTTTTTGTTGATTTAAAATTCTGAAAAATTTAATTTGCTTTAAAAGTATTTGAAATCAAGCAGACAAAATGTCAATGTACATAAATATAACAATAATGCCTTTAATTGTTTCAATTATTTAATGTTTAAAATAATCAAATTGATATCAAACATTATGTGTATTTCTTTTGAAATATTTTGTAATATTATTGATAATATTTTTGTAAAAATGTATTTCAAAGCTAGTGAATAAATTGAATACAGACATTTAGAAAAATAAAATACATTTTGTCACGTGATTTTTTTATACTGAATTAAATTTAAAAAAAATATATGCTTTATTCTGTATCTGAAAATTACATGTTTTATTATTCATAATTACACACATTAAAGACCATTGTTTTACAGGAAAGTAAAAAACTGCACAATACATAACTAAATTGAATTAAATTAAAGCATTAAAAAAATCACAAATTCTATATTATTATACCAATACATTACATTTTAATTTAATTAAAAAAAATCCTTCTAATTGTGTTTGTATAATTACTTAATAATTAGCGCTTAAGAAATTGCAACATCTGATTTGTATATGTTGCATTTATGTATCATATATATTTTGCTGCACTAAAACGTGTGAAAGTAATTACCATTTAAGAAAATGTGTCTCTTGTGGAGATCGTTAAGGTAATCAAATGATAAGAAAAAGCTCTAGCGATGTTGTCACATCATGCAATTATAAATCGTTTAGCGTATTGTTCAATAATTGTTGTTACACACTGTTCCTGAATGCATCACTGCAGCTGTCAACTCAGACTACACACACACACACACACACACACACACACTTTCTTATATTTGTTACCTTCTTGAGACCTCGGAAAAATGCCTACCTCTTTAGGACCACCCTTTCTAGATATATAAAGATTTTTATTTACAACATTAATAATATATACATGCTAAGTAAATATTTAAAAAAAGGCAAGCTTTTAGTTAAATTTTAATTTAAGTTTTTATTTTTTGTTTGTAATTGTTTTTTAATCTTCATTATTTACTTCGTTATTACAGTATGTCTCTATATATATATAAAAAAAAAAAAAAAAAAAAAAAAAAAAAAAAAAAATAAAAAATATATATATATATATATATATATATATATATATATATATATATATATATATATATATATATATATATATATTATTAATTTTGGCCAAAGGTGGCGCATTTCAATTCCTTACACATACTTATTACATATGTTGGCCAGAGGTGGAGCATTTCAAATTTTTACACACACTTGTTATTTCATATGTTGACCAGAGCACTGGGGAGCACTTTTAAAACCGACACACAGTCAATTTGAAAAATCCCTCCTTTTTGGGACCACCCTCATTTTTGATAGATTTCACCACCAGGGGTACAAATGAGACATTGTCTACTAGATGCAATGTTATTGGGGCCATGATTTATGTCATCACTTGTTCACACCTCCTCATATGGACGGTACTTTTCTGTCTCGAGAAGGGTAAAAATACAAAAACACACACACTTTCTTGTATTTGTTACCTTCTTGAGACCTCTGAAAAATGCCTACCTCTTTAGGACCACCCTCTCTAGATATATAAATATTTGTATTTACAAGAGTAATAATATATACATACTATGCAAATATAAAAAAGGCAAGCTTTTAGTTAATTTTATTATTATTATTATTTATTTTTTGTTGTAATTGTTTTTTAATCTTCGTTATTTACTTCGTTATTACAGTACCGTATTTTCCGCACTATAAGGCGCACCTAAAAACCACAAATTTTCTCAAAAGCTGACAGTGCGCTTTATATATGGATAAATATTAAGATTCATTTTCATAAAGTTTCGGTCTCGCAACTACGGTAAACAGCCGCCATCTTTTTTCCCCGTAGAAGAGGAAGTGCTTCTTCTTCTACGCAAGCAACCGCCAAGGTAAGCACCCGCCCCCATAGAACAGGAAGCGCTTCTTCTTCTACTGTAAGCAACCACCCGCCCGCGTAGAAGAAGAAAAAGCGCGCGGATATTACCGTACGTTTCATTTCCTTTGTGTGTTTACATCTGTAAAGACCACAAAATGGCTCCTACTAAGCGACAGGGATTCGGTTCATGAAAAGACGCAATCTCTCCATCCGCACACAGATTACTATTTCACAGCAACTGCCTAAAGACTTTCAAGAAAAGCTGGCTACTTTCCGTGCATATTGTAAAAACAAGATAGCTGAAAAAAAGATCCGGCCAGAGAACATTATCAACATGGACGGACGAGGTTCCACTGACTTTTGATATTCCTGTGAACCGCACTGTGGATACAACGGGAGCACGTACGGTGAATATTCGCACCACAGGGAATGAGAAGTCATCCTTCACTGTGGTTCTAGCTTGCCATGCTAATGGCCAGAAACTTCCACTCATGGTGATATTCAAAAGGAAGACCTTGCCAAAAGAGACCTTTCCAGCCGGCGTCATCATAAAAGCTAACTCGAAGGGATGGATGAAGAAAAGATGAGCGAGTGGTTAAGGTAAGTTTAAGTTTACGCGAAGAGGCCGGGTGGCTTTTTTCACACAGCTCCGTCCATGTTGATATACGACTCCGTGCGCGCCCACATCACGCTGGTTTTTAATATATTATTAAAGTTTGACTGACCTATCTGACTGTTTTTTTGACATTCCTTTAGCGCAGTTAGATGCGGCTTATAACACGGGGCGGCTTATAGGTGGACAAAGTTTTGAAATATGCCGTTCATTGAAGGCGCGGCTTATAACCCAGGGCGCCTTATGGTGCGGAAAATACGGTATGTCTCTATATAAAATTTTTTACTATTATTATTATTTTGGCCAAAGAGGGGACATTTAAATTCCTTACACACACTTGTTATTACATATGTTGACCAGAGGGGGAGCACTTCAAATTTTTACACACACTTGTTATTTCATATGTTGACCAGACGGGGGGGCACTTTTAAAACCGACACACAGTCACTTTGAAAAATCCCTCCTTTTTGGGACCACCCTCATTTTGATATATTTCACCACCAGGGGGTGCTAATGAGACATTCTCTATTAGATGTAATGGTTTTCCGTATTGGGACCATGATTTATGTCATCACTTGTTCACACCTCCTCATATGGACGGTTCTTTTCTGTCTCAAGAAGGGTAGAAATACAAGAACACACACACACACACACACACACACACACACACACACACACACTTTTCTGTCTCATTACAAATTCTTCTCATGCTTTCTGATTAAATCCCAATCACACTTTTATCACAGATATTTTCTAAATCATGTTTTTATGGATGGTTCCACAGTGTTGGACACCTGGCTTCTGGGCGGGAAATCTCATTAAGGAAAGCGTTTTGCATATGGATGGTCATAATAATTACTATATACTTTTTATTATTATTGCAGACTCTTTTTTTTTTTTTTAACCATTTGTATGCATTGCTCTCATGGAATTACACAGCGTGCAGGTAAAAAAGTGTCTAATGCTTCAACCAAAAATAAACAAAGGGCGAGTGCCGCTAAGAAAAGGCACTGAAGCTTAGGGAAGGCTATGCAAAACGAAACTAAAACTGAACTGGCTGCAACGTAAACAAAAACAGAATGCTGGACGACAGCAAAGACTTACAGCGTGTGGGAGCAGCAGACGGCGTCCACAAAGTACATCCGTACATGACATGAATTTTATTAAGATAAATACAATTTAAAAAAACATATATATTTCTATTATGGACTATTTTGGTAACGGTAAAGTTTTACATTGATTTGAAAAAAAAAAAGTTTAAATAATTAAATTTTAATTGTTTCAATTAATATTTATTTTTTTAAATAAAACAACTTCATAAAATATAAATATATGTATTTTTATTTTTTATATATTTTGCAATATTTAAAGGTCTATTATTGAAAATGTATTTGAAAGCGAGTGAATAAATTGAATACACAAATTCAGAAAAATAAAATAAATTGTGTAACTTAATTTTATTATATTATCTTAAATGTATGAATATATCAATAGTTAGATTATGGACCTTTTTTGTAATTTATTTTTTAGTATGGAAACTTTTGAAATATTACAGTTTTTTGTCGATTTAAAATTTTGAAACATTTAATTTGCTTTAAAAGTATTTGAGCAAAAACAGAATGCTGGACGACAGCAAAGACTTACAGTGTGTGGGAGCAGCAGACGGCGTCCACAAAGTACATCCGTACATGACATGAATTTTATTAGGATAAATTAAATTTAAAAAAAACATATATATTTCTATTATGGACTATTTTGGTAACGGTAAAGTTTTATATTGATTGATTTAAAGAAAATAAGTTTTGATAATTACATTTTAAAGGTATTTGAAAGCAAGCAGAAAACATTGGAATGTACTGAAATTCATAACAATAATGTTTTTAATTGTTTCAATTATTTATTTATTTTCCAATAACACAACTTCATAAAATATACATATATATATATATATTTCTTTTTAAATATTTTGCAATATTAAAAGGTCTATTATTGATAATATTTTGTGAAAATGTATTTGAAAGCATATGAATAAATTGAATGCACAAATTCAGAAAAATAAAATAAATTGTGTAACTTAATTTTATTATATTATCTTAAATGTATGAATATATCAATAGTTTTATTATGGACCTTTTTTGTGATTTATTTTTTACTATGGAATCTTTTGTAATATTACAGTTTTTTGTCGATTTAAAATTTTGAAAAATGGAATTTGCTTTAAAAGTATTTGAGCAAAAACAGAATGCTGGACGACAGCAAAGACTTACAGCGTGTGGGAGCAGCAGACGGCGTCCACAAAGTACATCCGTACATGACATGAATTTTATTAAGATAAATACAATTCAAAAAAACATATATATTTCTATTATGGACTACTTTGGTAACGGTAAAGTTTTACATTGATTTAAAAAAAAACAATTTTAAATAATTACATTTTAATTGTTTCAATTATTATTTATTTTTTTAAATAAAACAACTTCATAAAATATAAATATATGTATTTCTTTTTAAATATTTTGCAATATTAAAAGGTCTATTATTGAAAATGTATTTGAAAGCGAGTGAATAAATTGAATACACAAATTCAGAAAAATAAAATAAATTGTGTAACTTAATTTTATTATATTATCTTAAATGTATGAATATATCAATAGTTTTATTATGGACCTTTTTTGTGATTTATTTTTTACTATGGAATTTTTTGTCGATTTAAAATTTTGAAAAATTGAATTTGCTTTAAAAGTATTTGAGCAAAAACAGAATGCTGGACGACAGCAAAGACTTACAGCGTGTGGGAGCAGCAGACGGCGTCCACAAAGTACATCCGTACATGACATGAATTTTATTAAGATAAATAGAATTTTAAAAAACATATATATTTCTATTATGGACTATTTTGGTAACGGTAAAGTTTTATATTGATTTAAAAGACAAGCTATATTGGTGCATGCTTGGTTATGGTTTGAATTTATATCCAACAATTGCGAGAACAACTTTTTACTGTCAATATCGACTGCTGAGTTTCATTTTTTTAATGTTTTCTGCGAGTGGTGTGGGATTATTTTCAATGAAAAAAATGTGCCTTGGCTGAAAAAAGGCTGGAAAAACATTGCTCTCTACCACTGAGCTATAACACTATCTGTCCTCCTGCCAATAAGTGGGATGTAATCAGTTTCAAAATAAAAGCCTGCAGTCTTCATTTGCAAGTTCTATAGTCATTACCATACTAATTTCTGTTTGAAATTCATGTATGTGTGCATCCTAGATAACCTTTTCAAGCCGAGGGAGAGGTCTATATCGGGCAGGGAGATGCAGCGGCGGTCCAGACGGTGAGTGCCGCGCCCCAAAACGTCATCTCTTTCACAGCGGAACCTGTCGCCATCATGAAAAGCTTTATTTTTTATTCAAAATGTTGTAAAAGTCAGACAAGCGTAGTGTCAGGTTCAAACACTGATGCCATCTATTAAACAAGACAAGAAGCAAGGAATTAAACAGAGACAGAATTAAAATTGGCTCAATTGAGGAGAAACGTCTGGGCTGTACTCTTGTACAGTCTCCCAACACGATCCGACAAAAGATTGTACGCCTCCTCTTTTATTTGGACTTTCCCTGATTACATGGCAACAGCTGTTTTTAAAGGGACGGGGGTCGTAAACAGCCATCGCTTTTATTTACAAACAGTTGGAAAAAAAAGGTCGTAAAACAGTTCAAAGAAAAGGTCGTAAAACAGTTCAAAGAGGAGGTCGCCTGGAGGCGAGTCTGGTCCTGCTTCCTCTCCGCTTTGTAGTTCTCGGGTCAAGACAAAATCTTTCTGTGGATTACAATACATCAAAGAAACAGAACACCTTCATGTTGCTTCCCATCCTACCCAGTGGAGTTTTACAAGCCTTCTTCTTGGTAGGTTCAAAGACAGCTTTTGTCTGCTCGCCGGGAACTCATGGCAACACAAATTTTTGTGATATTTTATATACAATTATTCTATACAATTCGGATTTTCCAGAATTCCTTGTTTTCCAAAGCCCTATTTCCAACTTCTTCCACATTTTTCAACCCACTTCAACTGTTCCACCGTCAAAACATTCCTCTTAATCAGGACAAAAAACAAAGTTGTTTTTCAAAATGTTAAAATTCCCGGTTTTCCCGAAATTCCAGGAATTCCATAATACCATTTCTCAATTAAAAATGTTACTACTTCAACATTTCTCGACCGATTTTAAAAATTCCAACACCAACCATTTCAACTCATTCAGAACATATACATTTAAAAAAAAAAAAAAAAAAAGTTAAATTCCCACTTTTCCCGAAATTTTCCAAATTTCCATGAATTTCCCATTGAAAGGAATGGGACATTTTTCAAACTTTCACCATTTCCACATTTTTCAACCTATTCGTACCATTCTACCTTCAACACATTCCACCATCCTGGTAAGTCAAACTACCCGTTTTCTAAGTTCCAAAAAAATTCCCGGATTTTCCACAATTCCTGGTTTTTCAAAGCCCTATTTCCACCCTTTTTTCTGGCAAGAACTTCTTCCACATTTTTCAACCCACTTCAACCGTTCCACCGCCAAAACATTCCTCTTAATCAGGACAAAAAATAAACTTGTTTTTCAAACTGGTAAAATTCCCGAAATTCCAGGAATTCCATAATACCACTTCTCAATTAGAAATGTTACTACTTTCAACATTTTTTGACCGATTTGAAAAATTCCAACACCAACCATTTCAACTCATTCAGAACATATACATTTAGTTTTTTACATTTTCAAAAAAAATCCCGCTTTTGCCGAAATTTTCCAAATTTCCACGAATTTCCCATTGAAATGAATGGGACATTTTTCAAACTTTCACCATTACCACATTTTTCAACCTATTCATACCATTCTACCTTCAACACATTCCACCATCCTGGTAAGTCAAACTACCCTTTTTCCAAGTTCCAAAAAAATTCCAGGATTTTCCGGAATTCCTGGTTTTCCAAAGCCCTATTTCCACCCTTTTTTCTGGCAAGAACTTCTTCCCCATTTTTCAACCCACTTCAACCGTTCCACCGCCAAAACATTCCTCTTAATCAGGACAAAAAACAAACTTGTTTTTCGAACTGGTAAAATTCCCGAAATTCCAGGAATTCCATAATACCACTTCTCAATTAGAAATGTTACTACTTTCAACATTTTTCGATCGATTTGAAAAATTCCAACACCAACCATTTCAACTCTTTCAGAACATATACATTTTTTTTTTTACATTTTCAAAAAAAATCCCGCTTTTGCGGAAATTTTCCAAATTTCCATGAATTTCCCATTGAAATGAATGGGACATTTTTCAAACTTTCACCATCACCACATTTTTCAACCTATTCATACCATTCTACCTTCAACACATTCCACCATCCTGGTATGTCAAACTACCCTTTTTCCAAGTTCCAAAAAAATTCTAGGATTTTCCGGAATTCCTGGTTTTCCAAAGCTCTATTTTCACCCTTTTTTCTGGCGACTACTTCTTCCACATTTTTCAACGCACTTCAACTGTTCTACCGTCCAAATATTCCTCTTAATCAGGACAAAAAACAAAGTTGTTTTTCAAACTAGTGAAATTCCCGTTTTTTCCGAAATTCCAGGAATTCCATAATACCATTTCTCAATTAAAAATGTTACTACTTCAACATTTCTCGACCGACTGGAAAAATTCCAACGCCAACCATTTCAACTCATTCAGAACATATACTTTTTTTTTTAACATTTTCAAACAAATTCCTGCTTTTCCCGAAATTTTCCAAATTTCCATGAATTTCCCATTGAAATGAATGGGACATTTTTCAAACTTTCACCATTTCCACATTTTTCAACCTATTCATACCATTCTACCTTCAACACATTCCACCATTCTGTTAAGTCAAACTACTCTTATTCCAAGTTTCAAAAAAATTCCAGGATTTTCTGGAATTCCTGGTTTTCCAAAGCCCTATTTCCACCCTTTTTTCTGGCAAGAACTTCTTCCACATTTTTCAACCCACTTCAACCGTTCCACCGTCAAAACATTTCTCTTAATCAGGACAAAAAACAAAGTTGTTTTTCGAACTGGTAAAATTCCCGAAATTCCAGGAATTCCATAATACCATTTCTCAATTAGAAATGTTTCTACTTTCAACATTTTTTGACCGATTTGAAAAATTACAACACCAACCATTTCAACTCATTCAGAACATATACTTTTTTTTTTTTTACATTTTCAAAAAAAAATCCCACTTTTGCCGAAATTTTCCAAATTTTCACGAATTTCCCATTGAAATTAATGGGACATTTTCAAACTTTCACCATTTCCACATTTTTCAACCTATTCATACCTTTCTTCCTTCAACACATTCTACCATCCTGGTAAGTCAAACTACCATTTTTCTAAGTTCACAAAAAATTCCCGGATTTTCTAGAATTCCTGGTTTTCCAAAGCCCTATTTCCACCCTTTTTTCTGGCGACTACCCCTTCCACATTTTTCAACCAACTTCAACCGTTCTACCGTCAAAACATTCCTCTTAATCAGGACAAAAAACAAAGTTGTTTTTCGAACTGTTAAAATTCCCGAAATTCCAGGAATTCTATAATACCATTTCTCAATTAAAAATGTTACTACTTCAACATTTTTCGACCGATTTTGAAAATTCCAACACCAACCATTTCAACTCGTTCAGAACATATACATTTTTTTAACATTTTTTAAAAAAATTCCCACTTTTCCCGAAATTTTCCAAATTCCCATGAATTTCCCATTGAAATGAATGGGACATTTTTCAAACTTTCACCATTTCCACATTTTTCAACTTATTCATACCATTCTACCTTCAACACATTCTACCATTCTGGTAAGTCAAACTACTCTTATTCCAAGTTTCAAAAAAATTCCAGGATTTTCTGGAATTCCTGGTTTTCCAAAGCCCTTTTTCCACCCTTTTTTCTGGCAAGAACTTCTTCCACATTTTTCAACCCACTTCAACCGTTTCACCGCCAAAACATTCCTCTTAATCAGGACAAAAAACAAACTTGTTTTTCGAACTGGTAAAATTCCCGAAATTCCAGGAATTCCATAATACCACTTCTCAATTAGAAATGTTACTACTTTCAACATTTTTCGATCGATTTGAAATTCCAACACCAACCATTTCAACTCATTCAGAACATATACATTTGCTTTTTTACATTTTCAAAAAAAAATCCCGCTTTTGCCGAAATTTTCCAAATTTCCATGAATTTCCCATTGAAATGAATGGGACATTTTTCAAACTTTCACCATTACCACATTTTTCAACCTATTCATACCTTTCTACCTTCAACACATTCTACCATCCTGGTAAGTCAAACTACCCTTTTTCTAAGTTCACAAAAAATTCCCGGATTTTCTAGAATTCCTGGTTTTCCAAAGCCCTATTTCCACCCTTTTTTCTGGCGACTACCCCTTCCACATTTTTCAACCCACTTCAACCGTTCTACCGTCAAAACATTCCTCTTAATCAGGACAAAAAACAAAGTTGTTTTTCGAACTGGTAAAATTCCCAGTTTTCCCGAAATTCCAGGAATTCCATTATACCATTTCTCAATTAAAAATGTTATTACTTCAACATTTCTCGACCGATTTGAAAAATTCCAACACCAACCATTTCAACTCATTCAGAACATATACATTTTCTTTTTTACATTTTCAAAAAAAATCCCGCTTTTCCCGAGATTTTCCAAATTGCCATGAATTTCCCATTGAAATTAATGGGACATTTTTCAAACTTTCACCATTTCCACATTTTTCAACCTATTCATACCTTTCTACTTTCAACACATTCTACCATCCTGGTAAGTCAAACTACCCTTTTTCTAAGTTCACAAAAAATTCCCGGATTTTCTAGAATTCCTGGTTTTCCAAAGCCTTATTTCCACCCTTTTTTCTGGCGACTACCCCTTCCACATTTTTCAACCCACTTCAACCGTTCTACCTGTTATGTTATTGTTTTAAATAACACATCGTTGGATGACTTGCAGAACTGTCTTTTAATCACGATCACATGTTACAAACGCTACTTCAACACTCGTGCGTACAAGGTGTGTACCTCTCTCAAGAGTCCTACCTGACACATACTATATATTGGTTCCTAGTCATTTGTAGACTCTTACTACCACCATGTGGTCAAACACTATCATTACATCCCCCTTTCTAAACTAAGCACCCATTGCTAATACAATGTTTGTATTAAACAAATAACTTGTTTTTCTATCTTGACCACATGAATATGCAATCTTTTCAAAAACTATCCATGCACCACAGTATTACAAAACATTTAAAATATTTTAAAAAACATGAACTCTTTAGCTTGTCAATCAGTTTGATATTATACGAGTTCAATAATACACGTAGTCATCATTCACAGGTTTCTTGATCTGCCTTGTAGATCTTCTCAACACAGGTTCAGGATCGTCAGTCACATCTTCAATCATGTGCTGCATTGGCATTGTTTCACAGTCAGTAGGTGTAGATGAAACCTCGGACTCAGCTGTTGCTTGGTTTGAAACAGTCGGTGTAGATGAAACCTCGGACTCGGCTGTTTCTTGGTTTGGAACAGTCTCTGGAACCCTCAGCAAACTGCGACGATTGCGACGTAGTATCTGTCCTTCTTCACTCCTCACAGTATATGATCGTGGTGATGTTTCTTGAAGAACAGTAGCTTTGGTTTTCCAACCATCAGGACCTTCAATTCTCACTGTGTCACTTGGTGATAGTGATGGGAGCGATTTGGCTGCTTTGTCATAAAACGACTTCTGCTTTAGCTTTTGTTGCTTTAGCTTCCGTTGTACTTTTTGACTCTGCGTTGGTGTAGACATACTTGGTAGTGTAGTACGAAGCTTTCTGTTCATCAGTAGTTCAGAGGGTGACAAGCCACACTCAAGAGGTGTCGCTCTGTAGCTAAGTAGTGCTAGGTATGGATCAGAGTTACTATCCACTGCTTTCTTCAAAAGTTGTTTGAGAATATGCACTCCTTTCTCAGCCTTTCCATTTGACTGTGCGTACAGAGGGCTTGACGTCACGTGTCTGAAATCATAGTGTTTTGCAAATTGCTGCCACTCTTTACTGTTGAAACATGGTCCATTGTCACTCACCACAGTATGCGGTATACCATGTCTAGCAAATATAGATTTGACATGCGTGATCACACAGTTTGATGATGTGCTTGATAGCAAAGCCATTTCAGGGAAATTAGAATAGTAGTCAATTACAACAACATACTCTTTGCCCTTCAAATAAAACAAGTCCATTCCCACTTTCTGCCATGGTGCAGTAAGAACTTCAGGCAATATCATGGGTTCTTTGGTTTGTTTGTTTCTGTATTTTTGACATGTTGCACATCTGCCAATCATGTTGTCAATGTCTTTGTTGATTCCAGGCCAGTATACAGTGTCGCGTGCTCGTCTCTTGCACTTTTCAATCCCTAGATGACCTTCATGGATTCTTTGTAGTATATCCTGCCTCAATGTTTGTGGAATGACTATTCGGTTTCGCTTCAGTAAAAGTCCATCCACAACACTTAGTTCACCTCTAACATGGAAGAACCGTGGGCTGGAACGTGGAGGCCATTCATTCTGCATGTTGGTAATAACACGCTGCAACTCTTCATCTTTTGCCGTTTCCTCAGCGATTAGTTGTGATTTTATGTCTGACACTGGAAGTGTAGCTGACACCATATTCACATGGTTTTGTACATCCTCTTCAGTAGCACTGACGCTGTTTTTCATGGGTGCTCTTGAGAGTGCATCAGCCAGTATCAAGTGCTTTCCAGGTGTGTAGATGAGCTGAAAATCATATGGCTGCATCTTCATCATGAAACGTTGTATTCGTGGTGTCATGTCATTCAAGTTTTTCTTGATGATGGAAACTAGTGGGCGATGGTCTGTTTCTACAGTGAAGGTAGGGAGACCATAAACATAGTTGTGGAAGCTCTGCAGGCCATATGCTAACCCTAGACATTCCTTTTCTATTTGAGCATACCTACATTCAGCCTGTGTCATGGATCGTGATGCATAGGCTACTGGTTTCCAGTGTTCATCATCAGCCTGTAGTAAAACTCCACCCAGTCCATCTTTTGAAGCATCTGTTGACACCTTTGTTTTCTTTGTAGGGTCAAAGAACGTCAGCACAGGTGCAGTAGTGAGTGTTTCCTTCAGTCTCTGCCACTCATTCTCGTGCCTGGACGTCCACTTGAACTCTGTGTCATTGTGAAGGAGTTCACGAATGCAGGATGTTTTCACAGCAAGGTTTGGGATGAACTTGCCAATATAGTTGACCACGCCCAATATACGCTGTACACCTGTCTTGTCTGTGGGACTCGGCATTCTTTGTATGGCGTGTATTTTTTCATCATCAGGTTGAACGCCATGTGCACTGAGCTTGTCTCCCAGAAAAATTATCTCTGACACTCCAAACTGACACTTATTTTTGTTTACTTTGAGTCCATATTGTTGTACTCTTTCCAACACTTTGGTCAGCCTTTCGTTGTGTTCTTTTGCTGTTCTTCCCCACACAGCAATGTCGTCGATGTACGCTCGCACGCCTTCCAAGCCTTCAATGATATGTTCCATTGCTCTATGGAATATTTCTGATGCAGATTTGATCCCAAATGGTAGGCGTTGGAAGCAGTAGCGACCAAAAGGCGTGTTGAAAGTGCAGTATTTGCTACTGTTTTCGTCTAGTTTGATTTGCCAAAAGCCATTTGACGCATCCAATTTTGAGAAATATTTTGCCCCAGCCATCTCACTGGCTATTTCTTCACGTTTTGGTATTTGGTAGTGCTCACGTTTTATGTTTTCATTCAAGTCTTTTGGATCCATGCATATTCTTAGATCGCCATTTTTCTTTTTCACACAGACCATGGAGTTTACCCAATCTGTTGGTTCCTCAATTTTCTTTATTACACCCAGTGTTGTCATCCGGTCCAGTTCCTTTTTGAGACGCTCTTTAAGTGCTGCTGGAACTCTTCGCGCTGCATGGACAACTGGACGTGCCTGCTCTTTAAGCTGTATTTTGTATGTAAAAGGTAAAGCACCAAAACCAGTGAACACACCAGCGTAGTTCTGCACTATTGAATCAGTTTCAATTTTTTGAGCGCTCACATCTGTGTTCACAAGATACACTCTTTTCACCAGTCCTAAAACTTCACATGCTTTGTCACCCAATATTGACTCGCGTTCTTCAGTGACAACTGAAAATAGCAGGTAGTGCACTTTTCCTTTTACAGTGACTCTCAATTTGCATGTGCCCAGACTGTCAATGCTACGACCATTGTAGTCTTTCAGTACAACTGTTGTTTTGTGGATTTTCGGTTTTTCTCTCAATTCCTTGATGTCTGACATGTTGATCAAGTTTGCCTTTGCACCAGTATCTAGTTTCATGTTAACTCGAGTTCCATTTATTTGTAGCGGTGCAATCCACTTGTCTTTTTCAACAGCATTGACTACTTCTTCAGTTTTATTTTCACTGTTCACTAGGCCAACAAAGAATGTTTCACCCAGATCAGTGTCCTCTACTACATTGACAGATTTTTCCTTTTTAGCGCATGGTTTTCCTTTAGCAAAACATTGTTTGGCAAAGTGATTTTTTCCATAGCATTTGGAACACTGCTTACCAAATGCTGGACACTGCTTTGGTTTATGCTGCGATCCACAGCGCTTGCATTGGAACATGACGTCACTCTTCTGCTGTGCAGGCTGCGACTTCCATCCCCTTGACACGACATGCACATTGTCGCCTCCCACGCTGATGGCTGCGGTGGACGCCATTTCACCAAACGTCTTGACGTGCATCTGTGACAATTCTGCTGCATGACAAATTTTAATGGCATTCTCCAACGACAATTCTGTCTCTCTCAACAGTCTTTCTCTGACTTTTTTGTCTTCTATGCCACATACAATCTGGTCCCTTATCATAGAGTCCTTCAGTGTAGCAAAGTTGCAAGTTTGTGCTTTCAGCCTCAAATCAGTCACAAAACTGTCAAAACTTTCTCCATGAGCTTGCACTCTTGAACGGAACACATATCTCTCATATGTCTCATTCTTCTTGGGAGAGCAATGCGCATCAAACTTGTCAATGACAACTTCCAACTTGTTTTTTTCATCTGGATTGTCAAACACAAAAGTGTTGTAAACTTCAATGGCATGTGGGCCTGCTATTGTAAGCAGTAACGCTACCTTGCTTGCATCCGGCTTATCCTGCAGTGCCATAGCCGCCATGTACAGCTGGAACTGCTGCTTGAAGGTGCGCCAATTGCTGTCGACATTTCCACTTAGCTTCAGCTTTTCAGGTGGCTTCAAATCCATGTCGCTTTTCACAATACACCACTTCAATGTTCGTTCACTCCTGGTAACATGTTATGTTATTGTTTTAAATAACACATCGTTGGATGACTTGCAGAACTGTCTTTTAATCACGATCACATGTTACAAACGCTACTTCAACACTCGTGCGTACAAGGTGTGTACCTCTCTCAAGAGTCCTACCTGACACATACTATATATTGGTTCCTAGTCATTTGTAGACTCTTACTACCACCATGTGGTCAAACACTATCATTACACTACCGTCAAAACATTCCTCTTAATCAGGACAAAAAACAAAGTTGTTTTTCGAACTGGTAAAATTCCCAGTTTTCCCGAAATTCCAGGAATTCCATAATACCATTTCTCAATTAAAAATGTTATTACTTCAACATTTCTCGACCGATTTGAAAAATTCCAACACCAACCATTTCAACTCATTCAGAACAGACATTTTTTTTAACCTTTTCCAAAAAAAATCTCGCTTTTCCCGAAATTTTCCAAATTTCCATGAATTTCCCATTGAAATGAATGGGACATTTTTCAAACTTTCACCATTTCCACATTTTTCAACCTATTCGTACCATTCTACCTTCAACACATTCCACCATCCTGGTAAGTCAAACTACCCTTTTTCCAAGTTCCAAAGAAATTCCATGATTTTCCGGAATTCCTGGTTTTCCAAAGCTCTATTTCCACCCTTTTTTCTGGCACTTCAACCGTTCCACCGTCCAAACATTCCTCTTAATCAGGACAAAAAACAAAGTTGTTTTTCGAACTAGTGAAATTCCCGGTTTTCCGAAATTCCAGGAATTCTATAACACCGTTTCTCAATTAAAAATGTTACTACTTCAACATTTCTCGACCGATTTGAAAAATTCCAACGCCAACCATTTCAACTCATTCAGAACATATACATTTTTTTAACATTTAAAAAAAAAAATCCTGCTTTTCTCGAAATTTTCCAAATGTCCATGAATTTCACATTGAAATGAATGGGACATTTTTCAAACTTTCACCATTTCCACATTTTTCAACCTATTCATACCTTTCTACCTTCAACACATTCTACCATCCTGGTAAGTCAAACTACCCTTTTTCTAAGTTCACAAAAAATTCCCGGATTTTCTAGAATTCCTGGTTTTCCAAAGCCCTATTTCCACCCTTTTTTCTGGCGACTACCCCTTCCACATTTTTCAACCCACTTCAACCGTTCTACCGTCAAAACATTCCTCTTAATCAGGACAAAAAACAAAGTTGTTTTTCGAACTGGTAAAATTCCCAGTTTTCCTGAAATTCCAGGAATTCCATAATACCATTTCTCAATAAAAAATGTTACTACTTCAACATTTCTCGACCGATTTGAAAAATTCCAACGCCAACCATTTCAACTCATTCAGAACATATACATTTTTTTCAACATTTTCAAAAAAAATTCCTGCTTTTCTCGAAATTTTCCAAATGTCCATGAATTTCACATTGACATGAATGGGACATTTTTCAAACTTTCACCATTTCCACATTTTTCAACCTATTCATACCTTTCTACCTTCAACACATTCTACCATCCTGGTAAGTCAAACTACCCTTTTTCTAAGTTCACAAAAAATTCCCGGATTTTCTAGAATTCCTGGTTTTCCAAAGCCCTATTTCCACCCTTTTTTCTGGCGACTACCCCTTCCACATTTTTCAACCCACTTCAACCGTTTTACCGTCCAAACATTCCTCTTAATCAGGACAAAAAACAAACTTGTTTTTCGAACTGGTAAAATTCCCGAAATTCCAGGAATTCCATAATACCATTTCTCTATTAGAAATGTTACTACTTTGAACATTTTTCGACCGATTTGAAAAATTCCGACACCAACCATTTCAACTCATTCAGAACATATACATTTTTTTCAACATTTTCAAAAAAATTCCCCCTTTTCCCGAAATTTTCCAAATTTCCATGAATTTCCCATTGAAATGAATGGGACATTTTTCAAACTTTCACCATTTCCACATTTTTCAACCTATTCATATCTTTCTACCTTCAACACATTCTACCATCCTGGTAAGTCAAACTACCTTTTTTCCAAGTTCCAAAAAAATTCCAGGATTTTCCGGAATTCCTGGTTTTCCAAATTTCTATTTTCACCCTTTTTTCTGGCGACTACCCCTTCCACATTTTTTCAACCCACTTCAACCGTTCCACCGTCAAAACATTCCTCTTAATCAGGACAAAAAACAAAGTTGTTTTTCGAACTGGTAAAATTCCCGAAATTCCAGGAATTCCATAATACCATTTCTCAATAAAAAATTTTACTACTTCAACATTTCTCGACTGATTTGAAAAATTCCAACGCCAACCATTTCAACTCATTCAGAACATATACATTTTTTTAACATTTTCAAAAAAAAATTCCTGCTTTTCTCGAAATTTTCCAAATGTCCATGAATTTCACATTGACATGAATGGGACATTTTTCAAACTTTCACCATTACCACATTTTTCAACCTATTCATACCATTCTACCTTCAACACATTCCACCATCCTGGTAAGTCAAACTACCCGTTTTCTAAGTTCCAAAAAAATTCCCGGATTTTCCACAATTCCTGGTTTTTCAAAGCCCTATTTCCACCCTTTTTTCTGGCGACAACTCTTTCCACATTTTTCAACCCACTTCAACCGTTCCACTGTCAAAACACTCTTCTTAATCAGGACAAAAAACAAAGTTGTTTTTCGAACTGGTAAAATTCCCAGTTTTCCCGAAATTCCAGGAATTCCATAATACCATTTCTCAATTAAAAATGTTATTACTTCAACATTTCTCGACCGATTTGAAAAATTCCAACACCAACCATTTCAACTCATTCAGAACATATACTTCTTTTTTTTTTTACATTTTCAAAAAAATCCCGCTTTTGCCGAAATTTTCCAAGTTTCCATGAATTTCCCATTGAAATGAATGGGACATTTTTCAAACTTTCACCATTTCCACATTTTTCAACCTATTCATACCTTTCTACCTTCAACACATTCCACCATCCTGGTAAGTAAAACTACCCTTTTTCCAAGTTCCAAAAAAATTCCAGGATTTTCCAGAATTCCTGGTTTTCCAAAGCTCTATTTTCACCCTTTTTTCTGGCGACCGTTCCACCGCCAAAACATTCCTCTTAATCAGGACAAAAAACAAACTTGTTTTTCGAACTGGTAAAATTCCAGAAATTCCAGGAATTCTATAATACCATTTCTCAATAAAAAATGTTACTACTTCAACATTTCTCGGCCGATTTGAAAAATTCCAACACCAACCATTTCAACTCATTCAGAACATATACATTTTCCTTTTTACATTTTCAAAAAAAATCACTCTTTTGCCGAAATTTTCCAAATTTCCATGAATTTCCCATTGAAATGAATGGGACATTTTTCAAACTTTCACCATTTCCACATTTTTCAACCTATTCATACTTTTCTACCTTCAACACATTCTACCATCCTGGTAAGTCAAACTACCCTTTTTCTAAGTTCACAAAAAATTCCCGGATTTTCTAGAATTCCTGGTTTTTCAAAGCCCTATTTCCACCCTTTTTTCTGGCGACTACCCCTTCCACATTTTTCAACCCACTTCAACCGTTCTACCGTCAAAACATTCCTCTTAATCAGGACAAAAAACAAAGTTGTTTTTTCGAACTGGTAAAATTCCCGGTTTTCCCGAAATTCCAGGAATTCCATAATACCGTTTCTCAATTAAAAATGTTACTACTTCAACATTTCTCGACCGATTTGAAAAATTCCAACACCAACCATTTCAACTCATTCAGAACATATACATTTTTTTTTTTTACATTTTCAAAAAAAATCCCGCTTTTGCCGAAATTTTCCAAATTTCCATGAATTTCCCATTGAAATGAATGGGACATTTTTCAAACTTTCACCATTACCACATTTTTCAACCTATTCATACCATTCTACCTTCAACACATTCCACCATCCTGGTAAGTCAAACTACCCTTTTTCCAAGTTCCAAAAAAATTCCATGATTTTCCGGAATTCCTGGTTTTCCAAAGCCCTATTTCCACCCTTTTTTCTGGCGACTACCCCTTCCACATTTTTCAACCCACTTCAACCGTTCCACCATCAAAACACTCTTCTTAATCAGGACAAAAAACAAAGTTGTTTTTCGAACTTGTAAAATTCCCGGTTTTTCCGAAATTCCAGGAATTCCATAATACCATTTCTCAATTAAAAATGTTACTACTTCAACATTTCTCGACCGATTTGAAAAATTCCAACACCAACCATTTCAACTCATTCAGAACATACATGTTTTTTTAACATTTTCCCAAAAAAAATCCCGCTTTTCCAGAAATGTTCCAAA
Organism: Nerophis lumbriciformis; assembly: GCF_033978685.3. Taxonomy (NCBI): domain Eukaryota; kingdom Metazoa; phylum Chordata; class Actinopteri; order Syngnathiformes; family Syngnathidae; genus Nerophis; species Nerophis lumbriciformis. The sequence goes on along the minus strand of NC_084549.2, from coordinate 69,513,123 downwards.
TTTCCATGAATTTCCCATTGTGACATTTTTCAAACTTTCACCATTTCCACATTTTTCAACCTATTTATACTTTTCTACCTTCAATTCATTCCACCATCCTGGTAATTCAAACTACCATTTTTTAAGTTCAAAAAGTATGTTTTTTTTAGCGCATGTAAACATATCAAGTGTGTATTGTGTATGGGGGACCAGCTCCTGTATCGTCGCCTCAGCATCAGCACCACACCTCTCCAGTATCGCCCACAAGATGCAGCTCTGGCCTTATCGCCCACTTTTATGTGGCTTATCTACGACGTGGCCCCAGATGGAAAGATGGCGAGCCCGCCGCGAGTTTGTCAAACTGTGACGTTATCTGACTCACGGCCCCGTTCTAGTCTGCCCTTTTGTGGATGTCTGCGTCTGGGCTTGCTTGCAGGAAGTACGACACGCTGCCGGAGGTGGAGAAGAAAAAGCGGGAGGAGGAAAAGAGAGCGCTGTCACGGGCCAACAGACTGAGAGCTGGCGTCTTCACGAAGGTGTGCAGGTTTTTTTAACATAGCAAAATAGCATAGAGCAAGGAAACAAATGAGAAAAATGTATTATGACCCATAATGATTAGGGGAGGTTGTCCAGCAAAAAAACTA
>NC_084549.2:69487500-69510000 GCF_033978685.3 Nerophis lumbriciformis | reverse complement strand
CGCACAAATGTAAAACCTTTTTCTTTAAAAAAAAAAAAAAAAAGAAAAAAAAACTAATAAAAAGTAAAACATTTGAGTAATGTCATATTGTTTTGCTTTCCTGTATTGCATATACAAATGTAAAACCTTTTATTTATTTAAAGAAATAATAAATAAATAAAAAAGTAACAATTAAAACCTTTGAGTGACGCGTATGTTATATATTTTTGCTTTCCTGTATTGCACTTACAAATGTAAAACCTTTTTTTTTTTTTTAATAAAAAATAAAACATTAAAAAAATAAATAAATAAAAAGTAAAACCTTTGAGTGACGCGTATGTTATATCGTTTTGCTTTCCTGTATTGCAATTACAAATGTAAAAACTTTTATTTATTTTTTTAATAAAAAAATTATAATAAAGTAAAACCTTTGCGTGAGGACGCGTATATTATATTGTTGTGCTTTCCTGTATTGCAATTACAAATGTAAAACCTTTTCAATTTTTTATTTTATTTTAAATGAATAAATAAATAAATAAATAAAAAACAAAAAAAGTAAAACCTTTGAGTAACGACACGTATATTATATTGTTTTGCTTTCCTGGATTGCAATTACAAATGTAAAACCTTTTTTCTGTTTATTGTATTTTTTCGATAAATAAATACATAAAAAATTAAAAGGTAAAACCTTTTTTATTTTTATTTTTTTAAATAAATAAAAAAATTAAAAAAGTCAAACCTTTGCGTAACAACGCGTATGTTATATTGTTTTGCTTTCCTGTATTGCAATTACAAATGTAAAACCTTTTTTTATTTTATTTTTATTTTTAATAAATAAATACATAAAAAAATTTAATAAGTAAAACCTTTGAGTAACGACGCGTATATTATATCGTTTTGCTTTCCTGTATTGCAATTACAAATGTAAAACCTTTTATTTATTTTTTTAATAAAAAAATTATAATAAAGTAAAACCTTTGCGTGAGGACGCGTATATTATATTGTTGTGCTTTCCTGTATTGCAATTACAAATGTAAAACCTTTTCAATTTTTTATTTTATTTTAAATGAATAAATAAATAAAAAATAAAAAAGTAAAACCTTTGAGTAACGACGCGTATATTATATTGTTTTGCTTTCCTGGATTGCAATTACAAATGTAAAACCTTTTTTCTGTTTATTGTATTTTTTCGATAAATAAATACATAAAAAATTAAAAGGTAAAACCTTTTTTATTTTTATTTTTATTTTTTTAAATAAATAAAAAAATTAAAAAAAAGTCAAACCTTTGCGTAACAACGCGTATGTTATATTGTTTTGCTTTCCTGTATTGCAATTACAAATGTAAAACCTTTTTTTTATTTTTTTTTTATTTTTAATAAATAAATACATACAAAAAATAAAAAAGTAAAACCTTTGAGTAACGACGCGTATATTATATTGTTTTGCTTTCCTGGATTGCAATTACAAATGTAAAACCTTTTTTCTTTTTATTGTATTTTTTGATAAATAAATACATAAAAAATGAAAATGTAAAACCTTTTTTATTTTTATTTTATTTTTTTTAAATAAATAAAAAATAAAAAAAGTCAAACCTTTGCGTAACAACGCGTATGTTATATTGTTTTGCTTTCCTGTATTGCACTTACAAATGTAAAACCTTTTTTTTTCAAATAAAAAATAAAACATTAAAAAAATAAAAAATAAAAGTAAAACCTTTGACTAATGTTATATTGTTTTGCTTTCCTGTATTGCAATTACAATTATTATTTTTTTCTTATAAAAAAAAGAAAATAAATAAAAAGTAAAACCTTTGAGTGACGACACATATGTTATATTGTTTGTCTTTCCGGTATTGCACTAAAACCTTTTATTTATTTTTTAAAATGTATATTTTTTAAATAAATAAAGTAAACCCTTACATTGTTTTGCTTTCCTGTATTGCACTGACAAATGAAAAACCTTTTTTTTTAAATAAAAAAAACATTAAAAAACCTCTGAGTGACGCGTATGTTATATTGTATTGCAATTACAAATGTAAAAAAATTTTTTTAAATAAATAAATAAATTAAAAATAAAACTGTAAAACCTTTTTTATTTTTTATTTTTATTATTTTAAATACATTTAAAAAATAATAATTAAAAAGTAAAACCTTTGAGTAACGACGCATAAATTATATTGTTTTGCTTTCCTGTATTGCAATTATAAATGCAAAACCTTTTTTTTTTTTTAATAAATAAATAAATACAAAATTAATGTGAAACCTTTTTTATTTGTTTACTTATTTTTTTAAATAAATAAAAAATAAAAAAGTAAAACCTTTGAGTAACGACGCGTATATTATCTCGTTTTACTTTCCTGTATTGCAATTAGCGTAAAGTGTTAAAAAAAAATCCAATAAAAATCAAAAGGCATGCAGAGTTAATTCAGTGCGTGTGGAACGGAGCTCTGGGAATAAAAAATGACATCATGCACGACAGAGGCTCCAAAACCCAAAGTTTTGTGCAACTTTAGGAGAGTTTACCAGGAAAACATGAGCAGGTTTTAGGCTTCGGGGGGTTTTTTGTAAGGAGTGTGACCTTTGCACCTCTCAAATGAAGTTATTACCTTGGCTCTGACTGCGCTGAGATTGGCACTTCCCAGATAAAGTTGTGTTTGCTTTTTTTTTGGGGAGGAGTGTTATTTCTGTCCAACACACACACACACACACACACACATGTGTGTGGGAGTGGGCGGGGCTTTGAAAGGATGTTGCTGGGTATCCTTCTTTTTTTCAGCTGCTCGGCGCAGCGAGGTAAGATTGTGTTTGGTCAGATAGCGAGGTGAAATGATTGCTGCTACACACCTGAGTCGGGCCGCAGCAGGACCGACACCGATGGAGTGGAAAAGCAATTTTAGCTGCACCGCTTTTCCGCCATGATGCACACGCAGCACATGTGCTCCTCGAAGGAGATTATATGGAAGTGTGGCCCCAGGGCTGATGTTGTTTCACTTCTTTTTAGAAGCTTCACTCATTCTTTGGTTTTTTTGTTTTCTGTTTTTTTTGCAGAGAATTCTGGAGCAGATCCTGCAAAAATGAAGGAGCTCTAATCAGAGGCCCACATCGCAGTTGTGTTTGGCCCCAGAGGGCCGATTCTAACAGTGAATACTATTACTACACCATTTTTTTATGCATTTTCTTTTTTGTAGAATTTAAAAAAAAACTAAAATGTCAAAAAAAAATATGGTAAGTTGCAATAATTTCACCTCAAAATGTAGTGTATATTACTAAATGGAAATAAATATAAATAAATAAATGGAAAAAGAGTCGGGCTGTTTTTACGGTAAAAAAAAAAAAAAAAAAGGCAGCTCAGTTGCCAGAATTTTACTGTAAAATTTACATTTGTTTCGTTGCTGTAAATTAAAAAAAAATGCAATTTTATAGTAAAATTTTGGCACCATTTTTTAATGCATTTTTCTTTTTGTAGATTTAAAAAAAACTAAAATGTCAAAAAAAAATATGGTAAGTTGCAATAATTTCACCTCAAAATGTAGTGTATATTACTAAATGGAAATACATATAAATAAATAAATAAATGTAAAAACAGTAGGGCTGTTTTTACGGTAAAAAAAAAAAAAAAAAAAAAGGCAGCTCAGTTGCCAGAATTTTACTGTAAAATTTACATTTGTTTTGTTGCTGTAAATAAAAAATACTGCAATTTTATAGTAAAATTTTGGCACCATTTTTTAATGCATTTTTTTTTTGTAGATTTTAAAAAAACTAAAATGTCAAAAAAATATATGGTAAGTTGCAATAATTTCACCTCAAAATGTAGTGTATATTACTAAATGGAAATACATATAAATAAATAAATAAATAAATGGAAAAACAGTAGGGCTCTTTTTACGGTAAAAAAAAAAAAAGGCAGCTCAGTTGCCAGAATTTTACTGTAAAATTTACATTTGTTTTTTTGCTGTAAATAAAAAAAAACTGCAATTTTATAGTACAATTTTGGTATCATTATTTAATGCATTTGATTGTTTTTGTAGATTTTTAAAAACTGAAATGTCAAATAAAAAAATATGGTAAATAGCAATAATTTCACCTCAAAATGTAGTGTATATTACTAAATGGAAATAAATATAAATAAATAAATGGAAAAAGAGTCGGACTGTTTTTACGGTAAAAAAAAAAAAAGGCATCTCAGTTGCCAGAATTTTACTGTAAAATTTACATTTGTTTTGTTGCTGTAAATAAAAAAACTGCAATTTTATAGTAAAATTTTGGCACCATTTTTTAATGCTTTTTTTTGTAGATTTTTTAAAAACTAAAATGTCAAAAAAATGTATGGTAAGTTGCAATAATTTCACCTCATAATGTAGTGTATATTACTAAATGGAAATACATATGAATAAATAAATAAATGGAAAAACAGTCGGGCTGTTTTTACGGTAAAAAAAAAAAAAAAAGGCAGCTCAGTTGCCAGAATTTTACTGTACAATTTACATTTTTTTTGTTGCTGTAAATAGAAAAAAATGCAATTTTATAGTAAATTTTGGCACCATTTTTTTATGCATTTTTTTTTGTAGATTTTTTAAAAACTAAAATATCAAAAAAATATATGGTAAGTTGCAATAATTTCACCTCAAAATGTAGTGTATATTACTAAATGGAAATACATATAAATAAATAAATAAATGGAAAAACAGTCGGGCTGTTTTTACGGTAAAAAAAAAAAAGGCATCTCAGTTGCCAGAATTTTACTGTAAAATTTACATTTGTTTTGTTGCTGTAAATAAAAAAAACTGCAATTATATAGTAAAATTTTGGCACCATTTTTTTATGCATTTTTTTTTGTAGATTTTAAAAAAACTAAAATATCAAAAAAATATATGGTAAGTTGCAATAATTTCACCTCAAAATGTAGTGTATATTACTAAATGGAAATACATATAAATAAATAAATAAATGGAAAAACAGTCGGGCTGTTTTTACGGTAAAAAAAAAAAAAAGGGCAGCTCAGTTGCCAGAATTTTACTGTAAAATTTACATTTGTTTTGTTGCTGTAAATAAAAAATACTGCAATTTTATAGTAAAATTTTGGCACCATTTTTTAATGCATTTTTTTTTTGTAGATTTTAAAAAAACTAAAATGTCAAAAAAATATATGGTAAGTTGCAATAATTTCACCTCAAAATGTAGTGTATATTACTAAATGGAAATACATATAAATAAATAAATAAATAAATGGAAAAACAGTAGGGCTCTTTTTACGGTAAAAAAAAAAAAAAGGCAGCTCAGTTGCCAGAATTTCACTGTAAAATTTACATTTGTTTTTTTGCTGTAAATAAAAAAAACTGCAATTTTATAGTACAATTTTGGTATCATTTTTTAATGCATTTGATTGTTTTTGTAGATTTTTAAAAACTGAAATGTCAAATAAAAAAATATGGTAAGTTGCAATAATTTCACCTCCAAATATAGTGTATATTACTAAATGGAAATACATATAAATAAATAAATGGAAAAACAGTAGGACTGTTTTTACGGTAAAAAAAAAAAAAAAAAAAAAGGCAGCTCAGTTGCCAGAATTTTACTGTAAAAGGACATTTGTTTTTTTAACTGTAAATTTAAAAAATTGCAATTTTACAGTAAAATTTTGGCACCTGAGCTACCAGTTATTTTTTTACTGTAGATTTTTCAGTGTATTACTGTAAATGCCAAAAAAAACACCACTGTTTATTACAGTTCATTTAGTGAAAAATTCTGTAAAAAAAACACAGTCAATTTAAAAATGTTACCATGAAATCTATTGCTACTTTTACTTTGCACAATTTGATAACTCGCTTTGAAATCATTATTATTAGTATTTATTTGTATTTAAAAATGGTTTGAATGATTTATAATATATTTTTGCATAATTAGACAATATTTAAGTTAACATAATTTGCGATTACATGGAGTGCATGTATATTTTTTCTCCCAAAATAGAAAGAAAGAATACATTTAAATAGGAAAAGTTACAGTACTGATGCATATTAGTTCCAGGCTTTCAAGGGCCACATCTGGCCCCCGGGCCTTGAGTTTGATACCTGTGCGCTATATGAAGTAGAGGCTAATCATAATAACAATGTTTAATTAGTGTACAGTAGTGCTTCATACAAAGTTGATTTTTGTTGGAAATAAACAAATTAAATTAATAATTGTATTTATTTATTTATTTAAATTTAATGTATTTATTTAAAATGTATTCTTTAAATCTATTTTTTTATTTTATTATAAAAACAATATTTTTGTTGTATTCTTTATTATTAATAATTCAAATGTAATAATTTGTATCTTTTTTAATAACAAAATTTAAAAAATAGATGTAAAACATACATTTTAAATAAATACATTTAATTTAAATAAATAAATAAATAAATACAACTATTAATTTAATTTTAATTTAATAAAATAAAATACAATTTCTTTAATTTAAATACATTTAAAAAAATAAACAAACAAATCCAACATACCAAAATGGAGCCAAAAAAATTATTACAAATTAAAAAATAGTGGGGAAAAATATATACCTATAAAAAAATCTTTCCTCTAGACTAATGGTTATATAGTGACTCTTTTTTGCTAATTGTTGCACCCTAACATGCCTAATTTCAAAAGTTGCAACGTTTTAAGGCTTGTTTCTCTAGCTTCGTTAATGAGATAACTGATTTAAGCTTAATAATTGTTAAATAATTTATATTGTTTTAGCTAATTTAATCCTTATTTTCCCTCCTTATATTGCAATAAATCTACATTAAAATTGACAAAATGAAGTTTTCTGCAGGTGTCTTTAAAAAAAAAAAAATGGTATACAAAGCCTTCGTTAATGAGATAACTGATTTAAGCTTAAACAAATTTAAATAATTTATATTGTTTTAGCTAATTTAATCCTTATTTTTCCTCCTTATATTGCAAGAAATTTACAGTAAAATGGCAAACGGAAGTTTTCTGCAGGTGTCTTTAAAAAAACAAAACAAAATGGAATACAAAGCCTTCGTTAATGAGATAACTGAATTAAGCTTACATTTTTTTAAATTATTTATATTGTTTTAGCTAATTTAATCCTTATTTGTCCTCCTTATATTGCAAGAAATTTACAGTAAAATGGCAAAATGAAGTTTTCTGCAGGTGTCTTTAAAAAAACAAAACAAAATGGCATGCAAAGCCTTCTTTAATGAGATAACTGATTTAAGCTTACATTTTTTTAAATCATTTATATTGTTTTAGCTAATTTAATCCTTATTTTTCCTCCTTATATTGCAAGAAATTTACAGTAAAATTGGCAAAATGAAGTTTTCTGCAGGTGTCTTTAAAAAAACAAAACACAATGGTATGCAAAGCCCTCCTTAATGAGATAACTGATTTAAGCTTAAAAAATGTTAAATCATTTATATTGTTTTAGCTAATTTAATCCTTGTTTTTCCTCCTTATATTGCAAGAAATTTACAGCAAAATGGCAAAATGTTTTCTGCAAGTGTCTTTAAAAAAACAAAAAAATGGTATGCAAAGCCTTCGTTAATGAGATAACTTATTTAAGCTTACATTTTTTTATATAATTTATATTGTTTTAGCTAATTTTATCCTTATTTTTCCTCCTTATATTGCGAGAAATTTACAGTAAAATTGGCAAAATGAAGTTTTCTGCAGGTGTCTTTAAAATTAAAAAGGCATGCAAAGCTTTCGTTAATGAGATAACTGATTTAAGCTTAAAATTGTTTTAAATAATTTATATTGTTTTAGCTAATTTAATCCTTATTTTTCCTCCTTATATTGCGAGAAATTTACAGTAAAATTGGCAAAATGAAGTTTTCTGCAGGTGTCTTTAAAAAAACAAAACACAATGGTATGCAAAGCCTTCGTTAATGAGATAAGTGATTTAAGCTTAAAAAATGTTAAATCATTTATATTGTTTTAGCTAATTTAATCCTTGTTTTTCCTCCTTATATTGCAAGAAATTTACAGCAAAATGGCAAAATGTTTTCTGCAAGTGTCTTTAAAAAAACAAAAAAATGGTATGCAAAGCCTTCCTTAATGAGATAACTTATTTAAGCTTACATTTTTTTATATAATTTATATTGTTTTAGCTAATTTTATCCTTACTTTTCCTCCTTATATTGCGAGAAATTTACAGTAAAATTGGCAAAATGAAGTTTTCTGCAGGTGTCTTTAAAATTAAAAAGGCATGCAAAGCTTTCGTTAATGAGATAACTGATTTAAGCTTAAAATTGTTTTAAATAATTTATATTGTTTTAGCTAATTTAATCCTTATTTTTCCTCTTTATATTGCGAGAAATTTACAGTAAAATTGGCAAAATGAAGTTTTCTGCAGGTGTCTTTAAAAAAAAAAAATGGTATACAAAGCCTTCGTTAATGAGATAACTGATTTAAGCTTAAAAAATGTTAAATAATTTATATTGTTTTAGCTAATTTAATCCTTATTTTTCTTCCTTATATTGCAAGAAATTTACAGTAAAATGGCAAGATGAAGTTTTCTGCAGGTGTCTTTAAAAAAAAAAATGGTATACAAAGCCTTCGTTAATGAGATAACTGATTTAAGCTTAAAAAATGTTAAATAATTTATATTGTTTTAGCTAATTTAATCCTTATTTTTCTTCCTTATATTGCAAGAAATTTACAGTAAAATGGCAAGATGAAGTTTTCTGCAGGTGTCTTTAAAAAACAAAACAAAATGGCATAAAAAAGCCTTCATTAATGAGATAACTGATTTAAGCTTAAAATTTTTTAAATTATTTATATTGTTTTAGCTAATTTAATCCTTATTTTTCCTTCTTATATTGCAAGAAATTTACAGTAAAATTGGCAAAATGAAGTTTTCTGCAGGTGTCTTTAAAAAACAAAAAACAAAATGGTATACAAAGCCTTCGTTAATGAGATAACTGATTTAAGCTTAAAAATTGTTAAATAAATTATATTCTTTTAGCTAATTTAATCCTTATTTTCCCCTCCTTATATTGCGAGAAACTTACAGTAAAATTGGAAAATGAAGCTTTCTGCAGGTGTCTTTAAAAAACAAAAAACAAAATGGTATACAAAGCCTTCGTTAATGAGATAACTGATTTAAGCTTAAAAATTGTTAAATAAATTATATTCTTTTAGCTAATTTAATCCTTATTTTCCCCTCCTTATATTGCGAGAAATTTACAGTAAAATTGGAAAATGAAGTTTTCTGCAGGTGTCTTTAAAAAAAAAAAAAAAAATGGTATGCAAAGCCTTTGTTAAAAAGATAACTGATTTAAGCTTCAAAAATGTTAAATAATTGATATTGTTTTAGCTAATTTAATCTTTATTTTTCCTCCTTATATTGCAAAAAATTTACAGTAAAATTGGCAAAATGAAGTTTTCTGCAGGTGTCTTTAAAAAAAATGGTATGCAAAGCCTTCGTTAATGAGATAACTGATTTAAGCTTAAAATGTTTTTAAATTATTTATATTGTTTTAGCTAATTTAATCCTTATTTTTCCTCCTTATATTGCAAGAACTTTACAGCAAAATGGAAAAATGAAGTTTCCTGCAAGTGTCTTTAAAAAAAAAAAATGGTATACAAAGCCTTTGTTAATGAGATAACTGATTTAAGCTTAAAAAATTTTAAATAATTTATATTGTTTTAGCTAATTTAATCCTTATTTTTCCTCCTTATATTGTGAGAAATTTACAGTAAAATGGGCAAAATGAAGTTTTCTGCAGGTGTCTTTAAAAAACAAAACAAAATGGCATACAAAGCCTTCATTAATGAGATAACTGATTTAAGCTTAAAAAAATTTAAATTATTTATATTGTTTTAGCTAATTTAATCCTTATTTTTCCTCCTTATATTGCAAGAAATTTACAGCAAAATGGCAAAATGAAGTTTTCTGCAGGTGTCTTTAAAAAAACAAAACAAAATGGTATGCAAAGCTTTCGTTAATGAGATAACTGATTTAAGCTTACATTTTTTTAAATAGTTTATATTGTTTTAGCTAATTTTATCCTTATTTTTCCTCCTTATATTGCGAGAAATTTACAGTAAAATTGGCAAAATGAAGTTTTCTGCAGGTGTCTTTAAAAAAAAAAAAAAGGTATACAAAGCCTTAGTTAATGAGATAACTGATTTAAGCTTAAAAATTGTTAAATAATTTATATTGTTTTAGCCAATTTAATCCTTATTTTTCCTCCTTATATTGCGAGAAATTTACAGTAAAATTGGAAAATGAAGTTTTCTGCAGGTGTCTTTAAAAAAAAAATGGCATGCAAAGCCTTCGTTAATGAGATAACTGATTCAAGCTTTAAATTTTTTAAATAATTTATATTGTTTTAGCTAATTTTATCCTTATTTTTCTTCTTTATATTGCAAGAAATGTACAGTAAAATGGCAAAATGAAGTTTTCGGCAGGTGTCTTTAAAAAAAATGGTATACAAAGCCTTCGTTAATGAGATAACTGATTTAAGCTTAAAAATTGTTAAATAAATTATATTCTTTTAGCTAATTTAATCCTTATTTTCCCCTCCTTATATTGCAAAACATTTACAGTAAAATAGCAAAATGAAGTTTTCTGCAGGTGTCTTTAAAAAAAACTAAACAAAATTGCATACAAAGCCTTCATTAATGAGATAACTGATTCAAGCTTTAATTTTTTTAAATAATTAATATTGTTTTGGCTAATTAAATCCTTATTTTTCCTCCTTATATTGCAAGAAATTTACAGTAAAATGGCAAAATGAAGTTTCCTGCAGGTGTCTTTAAAAAAAAAAAACAAAATGGTATAAAAAGCCTTCGTTAATGAGATAACTGATTTAAGCTTTACATTTTTTAAATTATTTATATTGTTGGAGCTAATTTAATCTTTATTTTTCCTCCTTATATTGCAAGAAATTTACAGTAAAATTGGCAAAATGAAGTTTTCTGCAGGTGTCTTTAAAAAAACAAAACAAAATGGTATGCAAAGCCTTCGTTAATGAGATAACTGATTTAAGCTTAAAAATTGTTAAATAATTTATATTGTTTTAGCCAATTTAATCTTTATTTTTCCTCCTTATATTGCGAGAAATTTACAGTAAAATTGGAAAATGAAGTTTTCTGCAGGTGTCTTTAAAAAAACAAAACACAATGGTATGCAAAGCCTTCGTTAATGAGATAACTAATTTAAGCTTGCATTTTTTTAAATAATTTATATTGTTTTAGCTAATTTAATCCTTATTTTTCCTCCTTATATTGCAAGAAATTTACAGTAAAATTGGCAAAATTACGTTTTCTGCAGGTGTCTTTAAAAAAATGGTATGCAAAGCCTTCGTTAATGAGATAACTGACTTAAGCTTAAAATGTTTTTAATAATTTATATTGTTTTGGCTAATTTAATCCTTATTTTTCCTCCTTATATTGCAAGAACTTTACAGCAAAATGGAAAAATGAAGTTTCCTGCAAGTGTCTTTAAAAAAAAAAAAAAAAATGGTATACAAAGCCTTTGTTAATGAGATAACTGATTTAAGCTTAAAATTTTTTAAATAATTTATATTGTTTTAGCTAATTTAATCCTTATTTTTCCTCCTTATATTGCAAGAAATTTACAGTAAAATGGCAAAATTAAGTTTTCTGCAGGTGTCTTTAAAAAACAAAACAAAATGGCATACAAAGCCTTCATTAATGAGATAACTGATTTAAGCTTAACATTTTTTAAATTATTTATATTGTTTTAGCTAATTTAATCCTTATTTTCCCCTCCTTATATTGCAAGAAATTTACAGTAAAATGGCAAAATGAAGTTTTCTGCAGGTGTCTTTAAAAAAAAAAAAAAAAATGGCATACAAAGCCTTCATTAATGAGATAACTGATTCAAGCTTTAATTTTTTTAAATAATTAATATTGTTTTGGCTAATTAAATCCTTATTTTTCCTCCTTATATTGCAAGAAATTTACAGTAAAATGGCAAAATGAAGTTTTCTGCAGGTGTCTGTAAAAAAAAAAAAAAAAAAGGTATAAAAAGCCTTCGTTAATGAGATAACTGATTTAAGCTTGATTGTTTTTTCATACTTTTTTTAGTTTCTAGGAAAGAAAACGGGGGAAAAAAGGACCCAGAAAGGGAGTCAAAACGTTGACTTTGCAGAAAGAGCACCTTGACTCTGCCATTGCTGAATGTTAATAAAATACGGGAGGGGCTGACTTGAGGCCTCCCGTCCGGAACAGTAGGAATTCCGAGCTAATGGACCTCAGGAGACGCGGTGAAAGGGACCTTTTGTCCCGTTTAACCACAGCCTGCAGCCAGAGAACACGTGCCGCGGTCCCAATACGGTATTAATAAATCCGCCACATTATACTGCGCTTTAATGTCAAACAAAACACGCTCAATTTCATCACTTAATGTCGACGCTTGTTTAACGGGGAGATGGATTCTATGGGGCGAATCTAATTGTGTTATATCCTCTCGAGGGTGGAATATATCATATACAACCCAAAACGTTGTGTAAAAGGTAAATAAAAAGAGAATACGATGATTTGCAAATCCTTTTCAACTTATATTCAATTGAATAGACTGCAAAGACAAGATACTTAACGTTCGAACTGGAAAACGTTGTTATTTTTTGCAAATATTAGCTCATGTTTCAAAAAAGCTGGCAAAAGTGGCAAAAAGGACCGAGAAAGTTGAGGAACGCTCGTCAAACACTTATTTGGAACGTCCCACAGGCGGACGGGCTAATCGGGAACAGGTGGGCGCCATGATTGGGTATGAAAGCAGCTTCCGTGAAATGCTCAGTCGTTCACAAACAAGGACGGGGCGAGGGTCACCGCTTTGTCAACAAATGTCGAACAGTTTAAGAACAACATTTCTCAACGAGCTATTGCAAGGAATTTAGGGATTTCGCCATCTGCGGTCCGTAATATCATCAAAGCGTTCAGAGAATCTGTAGAAATCACTGCATGTAAGCGGCAATGCCCGTGACCTTGGATCCTTCATGCGGTACTGCATCAAAAAGCAACATCGGAATGTAAAGGATATCACCACATGGGCGCGGGAACACTTCAAAAAAACCTACTGTCAGTAACTACAGTTGGTCGCTACATCTGTAAGTGCAAGTTAAAACTCTACCATGCAAAGCCAAAGCCATTTATCAACAACACCCGGAAACGCCGCCGGCTTCGCTGGGCCCCAGCTCATCGAAGATGGACTGAAACAAAGTGTAAAAGTGTTCTGTGGTCTGACGAGTCCACATTTCAAATTGTTTTTGGAAACTGTGGACGTCGTGTCGGAACAAAGAGGAAAAGAACCATCAGGATTGTTCTAGATGCAAAGTTCAAAAGCCAGCAGCTATGATGATAACTTACACATCTGTGAAGGCACCATTAATGCTGAAAGGTACATACAGGTTTTGGAGCAACATATGTTGCCATCCAAGCAATGTTACCATGGACGCCCCTGCTTATTTCAGCAAGACAATGCCAAGCCACATTCTGCACGTGTTACAACAGCGTGATTTCGTAGTAAGAGAGTGCGGGTACTAGACTGGCCTGCCTGTAGTCCAAACCTGTCTCCCATTGAAAATGTGTGGTGCATTATGAAGCCTAAAATACCACAACGGAGACCCCCGGACTGTTGAACAAAAGGCGACATCAGTGTGTAAAGGATATCACCACATGGGCTCAGGAACACTTCAGAAAACCACTGTTAGTAAGTGCAGTTCGTCGCTACATCTGTAAGTGCAAGTTAAAACCCTACTATGCAAAGCGAAAGCCATTTATCAACAACACCCAGAAACGCCACCGTGGTGTTGGTTCAATTTAAAAAAATATTTTGCACCATGATTAGAGAAGGTTGTTTGCCTTGGATATTGTAAGTCAATGCTGTGCATCAGCAGTCAAAGACTCATGTTGCCCACAAGAGCGTGACATTAAAGCAGACTTTAAAATGAATTGAAAGCTCCCTGTCACGGCGCAGGCTCGAAACCGCTTCTGGGTCTGCCGGCACCTCCGTTGGCATCGCGCCTCGACACGCCCCTGCTCGTGCTGGCCGCATCACGCCCACATGCCGGCAAGGCTGTGGGCGATCAGCAATCAGCACACTTGGAACTGATGAGGACGAGCGGTATAAAGACCAGTGGATCCAAGGATCCTGGCCGGAACTTAGTCCTATGTTACGTTGTAAGCATCCCGTGTCTGGCTTCCCTCCGCATTCTTGATCTCTCTCCCTGTGACTTCCTTGATCCCGCGTCTCATGCCCATTTGTGTTTCCCTTCCAGTGTCCTCCATCATCGAGCCTCGACTCTCTCTGGACTTTGGACTGCCTCCCTCGATCCTCGACCCCCGCTTTGCACACGGACCTCTTGACACCTCTCTCAGCCCCACGGACCTACCGCTTGTCTCACGGACCTTCTTCTGTTTTCTCCCTCCTCTCGCCCAACACATCGCGGTAATACACAACAATTAATTTCACACATAGTCACACACACATACACCCCTTTTGGATTAGTCACAGTCCATTCTCTTGTTTAGTTTATATTCTTAGTATTGTTTGTTATTATATATACCGCATTTTTCGGACTAAAAGTCGCAGTTTTTTTCATAGTTTGGCCGGGGTTGCGACTTATACTCAGGAGCGACTTATGTGTGAAATTATCAACACATTACCGTAAAATATCAAATAATATTATCTAGCTCATTCACGTAAGAGACTAGACGTATAAGATTTCATGGGATTTAGCGATTAGGAGTGACAGATTGTTTGGTAAACGTATAGCATGTTCTATATGTTATAGTTATTTGAATGACTCTTACCATAATATGTTACGTTAACATACCAGGCACGTTCTCACTTGGTTATTTATGCCTCATATAACGTACACTTATTCAGCCTGTTGTTCACTATTCTTTATTTATTTTAAATTGCCTATCAAATGTCTTTTCTTGGTGTTGGGTTTTATCAAATAAATTTCCCCAAAAATGTGACTTACAGGTAAAAGCCAGTAAATTAGAATATTTTGAAAAACTTGATTTATTTCAGTAATTGCATTCAAAAGGTGTAACTTGTACATTATATTTATTCATTGCACACAGACTGATGCATTCAAATGTTTATTTCATTTAATTTTGATGATTTGAAGTGGCAACAAATGAAAATCCAAAATTCCGTGTGTCACAAAATTAGAATATTGTGTAAGGGTTAAATTTTGAAGACACCTGGTGCCACAAACTAATCAGCTGATTAACTCAAAACACCTGCAAAGGGCTTTAAATGGTCTCTCAGTCCAGTTCTGAAGCCTACACAAACATGGGGAAGACTTCAGATTTGACAGCTGTCCAAAAGGCAACCATCGACACATTGCACAAGGAGGGAAAGACACAAAAGGTTATTGCTGAAGAGGCTGGCTGTTCTCAGAGCTCTGTGTCCAAACACATTAATGGAGAGGCAAAGGGAAGGAAAAACTGTGGTCAGAAAAAGTGTACAAGCGATAGGGATCACCGCGCCCTGGTCAAGATTGTGAAAAAAAACCCATTCAAAAATGTGGGGGAGATTCAGAAGGAGTGGACAGCTGCTGGAGTCAGTGCTTCAAGATCCACCACCAAGAGACGCTTGAAAGACATGGGTTTCAACTGCCGCATACCTCGTGTCAAGCCACTGTTGACCAAGAAACAGCGCGAAAAGCGTCTCACCTGGGCTAAGGAAAAAAAGAGCTGGACTGCTGCTGAGTGGTCCAAAGTCATGTTTTCTGACGAAAGCAAATTTTGCATTTCCTTTGGAAATCGAGGTCCCAGAGTCTGGAGGAAGACAGGAGAGGCACAGGATCCACGTTGCCTGAAGTCTAGTGTAAAGTTTCCACCATCAGTGATGGTTTGGGGTGCCATGTCATCTGCTGGTGTCGGTCCACTCTGTTTCCTGAGATCCAGGGTCAACGCAGCCGTCTACCAGCAAGTTTTAGAGCACTTCATGCTTCCTGCTGCTGACCTGCTCTATGGAGATGGAGATTTCAAGTTCCAACAGGACTTGGCGCCTGCACACAGCGCAAAATCTACCCGTGCCTGGTTTACGGACCATGGTATTTCTGTTCTAAATTGGCCCGCCAACTCCCCTGACCTTAGCCCCATAGAAAATCTGTGGGGTATTGTGAAAAGGAAGATGCAGAATGCCAGACCCAAAAACGCAGAAGAGTTGAAGGCCACTATCAGAGCAACCTGGGCTCTCATAACACCTGAGCAGTGCCAGAAACTCATCGACTCCATGCCACGCCGCATTAACGCAGTAATTGAGGCAAAAGGAGCTCCAACCAAGTATTGAGTATTGTACATGCTCATATTTTTCATTTTCATACTTTTCAGTTGGCCAACATTTCTAAAAATCCCTTTTTTGTATTAGCCTTAAGTAATATTCTAATTTTGTGACACACGGAATTTTGGATTTTCATTTGTTGCCACTTCAAATCATCACAATTAAATGAAATAAACATTTGAATGCATCAGTCTGTGTGCAATGAATAAATATAATGTACAAGTTACACCTTTTGAATGCAATTACTGAAATAAATCAAGTTTTTCAAAATATTCTAATTTACTGGCTTTTACCTGTATACTCCAGTGCGATTTATATATGTTTTTTTCCTTCTTTATTATGCATTTTCTGCCGGAGCAACTTATACTCCGAAAAATACGGTATGTGTGTATATATATATATATATATATATATACACGTTTGTATATATAATAAATACATAGAGCTTTACTTCCCCCTTGTGGTTCTGTGCCGTCACCTCCTCCTGCCAAACATAACACTCCCGAGGTCAATTTCCTTCTTTATTATGCATTTTCGGCCAGAGCAACTTATACTCCGGAGCGACTTATACTCCGAAAAATACGGTATGTGTGTGTGTATATATATATATATATATATATATATATATATATATATATATATACACGTTTGTATATATAATAAATACATAGAGCTTTACTTTCCCCTTGTGGTTCTTTGCCGTCACCTCCTCCTGCTAAACATAACACTCCCGAGGTCAATTTCCTTCTTTATTATGCATTTTCGGCCGGAGCGACTTATACTTCGGAGCGACTTATACTCCGAAAAATACGGTATGTGTGTGTGTATATATATATATATATATATATATATATATGTATACACGTTTGTATATATAATAAATACATAGAGCTTTACTGCCCCCTTGTGGTTCTGTGCCGTCACCTCCTCCTGCTAAACATAACACTCCTGAGGTCAATGTCCTTCTTTATTATGCATTTTCGGCCGGAGCGACTTATACTCCAGAGCGACTTATACTCCGAAAAATACGCCATCCATCCATTTTCTACCGCTTATTCCCTTTGGGGTCGCGGGAGGCGCTGGAGCCTATCTCAGCTACAATCGGGCGGAAGGCGGTGTACACCCTGGACAAGTCGCCACCTCATCGCAGGGCCAAATATATATATATATATATATATATATATATATATATATATATATATATATATATATATATATATATACACGTTTGTATATATAATAAATACATAGAGCTTTACTTCCCCCTTGTGGTTCTGTGCCGTCACCTCCTCCTGCTAAACATAACACTCCCGAGGTCAATTTCCTTCTTTATTATGCATTTTCGGCCGGAGCGACTTATACTCCGGAGCGACTTATACTCCGGAGCGACTTATACTCCGAAAAATACGGTATGTGTGTGTATATATATATATATATATATATATATATATATATATATATATCCATCCATCCATCCATTTTCTACCGCTTATTCCCTTTGGGGTCGCGGGGGGCGCTGGAGCCTATCTCAGCTACAATCGGGCGGAAGGCGGTGTACACCCTGGACAAGTCGCCACCTCATCGCAGGGCCAACACAGATAGACAGACAACATTCACACTCACATCCACACACTAGGGCCAATTTAGTGTTGCCAATCAACTTATCCCCAGGTGCATGTCTTTGGAGGTGGGAGGAAGCCGGAGTACCCGGAGAGAACCCACGCAGTCACGGGGAGAACATGCAAACTCCACACAGAAAGATCCCGAGCCCGGGATTGAACCCAAGACTACTCAGGACCTTCGTATTGTGAGGCAGATGCACTAACCATATATATATATATATATATATATATATATATATATATATATATATATATATATATATATATATATATATATATATACACGTTTGTATATATAATAAATACATAGAGCTTTACTTCCCCCTTGTGGTTCTGTGCCGTCACCTCCTCCTGCCAAACATAACACTCCCGAGGTCAATTTCCTTCTTTATTATGCATTTTCGGCCGGAGCAACTTATACTCCGGAGCGACTTATACTCCGAAAAATACGGTATGTGTGTGTATATATATATATATATATATATATATATATATATATATATATATATATATATATATATACACGTTTGTATATATAATAAATACATAGAGCTTTACTTTCCCCTTGTGGTTCTTTGCCGTCACCTCCTCCTGCTAAACATAACACTCCCGAGGTCAATTTCCTTCTTTATTATGCATTTTCGGCCGGAGCGACTTATACTCCGGAGCGACTTATACTCCGAAAAATACGGTATGTGTGTGTGTATATATATATATATATATATATATATATATATATATATATATATATATATATATATGTATACACGTTTGTATATATAATAAATACATAGAGCTTTACTGCCCCCTTGTGGTTCTGTGCCGTCACCTCCTCCTGCTAAACATAACACTCCCGAGGTCAATTTCCTTCTTTATTATGCATTTTCGGCTGGAGCGACTTATACTCCGGAGCGACTTATACTCCGAAAAATACGGTATGTGTGTGTATATATATATATATACATATATATATACATGTTTGTATATATAATAAATACATAGAGCTTTACTGCCCCCTTGTGGTTCTGTGCCGTCACCTCCTCCTGCTAAACATAACACTCCCGAGGTCAGATTCCTTATGGAGCTCATGACGTCTTGCGGGGCCAAATTGAAGACGCTGGCGGGCTTTAGTTAGGACACCCATGAAATAGATGATAGATTATGCATCGTTTATCAATAAGATGCATAGGAATTACTCTTCCATGTACTTAGTATTTTCTCTACGTTTTTTGCTCTAAATAAAAAAAATATATCAGTGGGCCGCGCTTGGTCCCTCGGGCCGCACTTTGGACACGGTTGCCGTAAACTTACGGCCAAAATCGACACAGATGTCAGTGAAAGGCGGTCTAGCGTCTGGCTCTGATATAGGCCAGAGGAGCGCTCTATTTGTGTGCTCATCATGCAAAGATTGAGACGAGTCCAAGGTACCGAGTGTGCTTTCAAGTTTTCTCAAACCCGCGATTGATCACGGCCAACAGCATTCATCCTCCGTGGAGTCCACGCGATACCTTCTGACATCACAGATGCGAGCAGGGAATATAAGCCGTTCTCCCGCCATGACGCCTGCTTCCATATAATGAGCAGGGACTGTCGGACAGCTGGACAGGAGAGGGAGGGCCGCCGTGCCTTCTGCCGAGACCCCTTGACTGTCTGACTCACACACAAAGTGTAGGATGGACCGAGGGTAAATAGCTGATTGCAATCGAGCAGAGCCGCTGATTAGGAGTGTTTGGTCGTCCGCTATTTTGCTGGCACCGTGTCAACATCTGTCCTCATGGTGCATTTGTTACTGTACACTCATGTAAACTCATTCAAAGTCAGACATGGCTGTGTAAGGCGGATTTACAGTGGAAATATATATTTTTATCACTCAACGCTAAAACTGGGTATCGGTATCGGTCAATACCTGAAAGGTATCGACCGAAACAACCCGATACCAAGTACTAGTGATGGGTCCGGCAACACCGATGCATCGGCGCATGCGTCGAGCTCATAGAGCGAAACCCTGTGTCGGTGCGCGTACCGCTTTTAGAAAGTCACGTGACCGATCATGAGCTGTTTTGGTCACGTGACCGATACGCCAACTGTGTCGCACTGACGCCTCCTCTGTGCCCTGTGAGCGGGTCTTTTCTACAGCCGGAGAAATAATAACTAAGAGAAATCGTCTAAAATGTAATACGTCGGAAAAACTTTTATTTTTTTTATAAAAATGTGTGCATGGGAGTTTGCCCAACCAGTCTACATGTGCTTTGTGGACTTGGAGAAGGCATTCGACCGTGTCCCTCGGGAAGTCCTGTGGGGAGTGCTCAGAGAGTACGGGGTATCGGACTGTCTGATTGTGGCAGTCCGCTCCCTGTATGATCAGTGCCAGAGCTTGGTCCGCATTGCCGGTAGTAAGTCGGACACGTTTCCAGTGAGGGTTGGACTCCGCCAAGGCTGCCCTTTGTCACCGATTCTGTTCATAACTTTTATGGACAGAATTTCTAGGTGCAGTCAAGGCGTTGAGGGGATCTGGTTTGGTGGCTGCAGGATTAGGTCTCTGCTTTTTGCAGATGATGTGGTCCTGATGGCTTCATCTGGCCAGGATCTTCAGCTCTCACTGGATCGGTTCGCAGCTGAGTGTGAAGCGACTGGGATGAGAATCAGCACCTCCAAGTCCGAGTCCATGGTTCTCGCCCGGAAAAGGGTGGAGTGCCATCTCCGGGTTGGGGAGGAGATCTTGCCCCAAGTGGAGGAGTTCAAGTACCTCGGAGTCTTGTTCACGAGTGGGGGAAGAGTGGATAGTGAGATCGACAGGCGGATCGGTGCGGCGTCTTCAGTAATGCGGACGCTGTATCGATCCGTTGTGGTGAAGAAGGAGCTGAGCCGGAAGGCAAAGCTCTCAATTTACCGGTCGATCTACGTTCCCATCCTCACCTATGGTCATGAGCTTTGGGTTATGACCGAAAGGACAAGATCACGGGTACAAGCGGCCGAAATGAGTTTCCTCCGCCGGGTGGCGGGGCTCTCCCTTAGAGATAGGGTAAGAAGCTCTGCCATCCGGGAGGAGCTCAAAGTAAAGCCGCTGCTCCTCCACATCGAGAGGAGCCAGATGAGGTGGTCCGGGCATCTGGTCAGGATGCCACCCGAACGCCTCCCTAGGGAGGTGTTTAGGGCACGTCCCACCGGTAGGAGGCCGCGGGGAAGACCCAGGACACGTTGGGAAGACTATGTCTCCCGGCTGGCCTGGGAACGCCTCGGGGTCCCACAGGAAGAGCTGGACGAAGTGGCTGGGGAGAGGGAAGTCTGGGCTTCCCTGCTTAAGCTGCTGCCCCCGCGACCCGACCTCGGATAAGCGGAGGAAGATGGATGGATGGATGGATGGTGTAAAAAAATAAAATTAAAAAAATTCCCAGTCCACAATCATCCACAACACGTTCTCTTAGATTTCCATGTTATGATACATGTTCACATTATTTATTGACTGTATCTAAAAAAGATACAAATATATTTTTATTTAAATGAAGATATGAAATAATCCTAAATGAAATACAATGACTTGGTTTACATTATTATTGTATATACTAGGGCAGGGGTCACCAACGCGGTGCCCGCGGTCACCAGTTAGCCCGTAAGGACCAGATCAGTCGCCCGCTGGCCTGTTCTAAAAATAGCTCAAAGAGCAGCACTTACCAGTGAGCTGCCTCTATTTTTTTTTAAATTGTATTTATTTACTAGCAAGCTGGTCTCGCTTTGCTCGACATTTTTAATTCTAAAAGAGACAAAACTCAAATAGAATTTGAAAATCCAAGAAAATATTTTAAAGACTTGGTCTTCACTTGGAATAAGCGGTAGAAAATGGATGGATGGATGGGTCTTCACTTGTTTAAATAAATTCATTTATTTTTTACTTTGCTTCTTATTACTTTTAGAAATACAATTTTAGAGAAAAAATACAACCTTAAAAATGATTTTAGAATTTTTAAACAAATATACCTTTTTACCTTTTAAATTTCTTCCTCTTCTTTCCTGACAATTTAAATCAATGTTCAAGTAAAAAAATGTTTTTTATTATTGTAAAGAATAATAAATATTTTAGCTTCTGTTTTTTCGACGAAGAATATTTGTGAAATATTTCTTCAAACTTACTATGATTAAAATTCAAAAAAATTATTCTGGCAAATCTAGAAAATCTGTAGAATCAAATTTAAATCTTATTTCAAAGTATTTTGAATTTCTTTTAAAATTTTTGTTCTGGAAAATCTAGAAGAAATACTGATTTGTCTTTGTTAGAAATATAGCTTAGTCCAATTTGTTAAATATTCTAACAAAGTGAGGATTGGATTTTAACCAATTTAAAACATGTCATCAAAATTCTAAAATGTATCTTAATCAGGAACAATTACTAATGATGTTCCATAAATTCTTTTTTTAATTTTTTCAAAAAGATTCAAATTAGCTAGTTTTTCTCTTCTTTTTGTCGGTAGAATTTTGAATTTTAAAGAGTCGAAATTGAAGATACACTATGTTTCAAAATTTTATTTTAATTTTTTTCGTGTTTTCTCCTCTTTTAAACCGTTCAATTAAGTGTTTTTGTCATCATTTATTCTCTACAAAAAACCTTCTGTAAAAGGAAAAAAAAATGT
>NC_084549.2:69445000-69477500 GCF_033978685.3 Nerophis lumbriciformis | reverse complement strand
ATATGTATATATATATATATATATATATATATATACAGCCTGGCCCCCGGCCAAATTTTTGTAACCCAATGCGGCCCCCGAGTCAAAAAGTTTGGGGATCCCTGATTTACATTGTAGATTGTCACATTAGGTTGTGAGTTCAAACCCCCCGGCCGATTCATACCAAAGACTATAAAAATGGGACCTATTACCTCCCTGCTTGGCACTCAGCATCAAGGGTTGGAATTGGGGGTTAAATCACCAAAAATGATTCCCGGCCGCGGCCACCGCTGCTGCTCACTGCTCCCCTCACCTTCCAGGGGGTGATCAAGGGTGATGGGTCAAATGCAGAGAATAATTTCGCCACGCCTAGTGTGTGTGTGACAATCATTGGTACTTTAACTTTAATCTACTAATAAAAGTTTCAGTTTCTACAGAACACTCCAGACTGTGCTGTGAACACTTTGTCTCTGGTAAGTGAACACAGCTAGTAGTGTTAGCTTCCTTTCCAACCTTCTCTGACGAATTATAATAGATGGATTGATTGAAGGATTAATTAGAAGTTTGCATAGGATCAGGTTCATGACGGCACAGATTTAGTTATGTACTTAACAAAAAAAAAGGTGAAATAACTGAAAACATGTTTTATATTCTAGTTTCTTCAAAATAGCCACCCTTTGCTCTGATTACTGCTTTTTCTCACACCCTTGGCATTCTCTCCATGAGCTTCAAGAGCTACTCACCTGAAATGGTTTTCACGTCACAGGTGTGCTCAAAGCTCATGGAGAGAATGCCAGGAGTGTGCGAAAAAGCAGTAATCAGAGCAAAGGGTGGCTATTTGGAAGAAACTAGACTATGAAACATGTTTTCAGTTATTTCATTCATAGTTTTGATGCCTTCAGGGACAATCTACAATGTAAATAGTCATGCAAATAAAGAAAACGCATAGAATGAGAAGGTGTGTCCAAACGTTTGGCCTGTACTCTTTGTTTACTAGCGCAGTGATTGAACATTTCTGCACAATATGAACGCAGTGAGTACAAATAGTTGTAAGTGTGTAACAACAAGGCCTGGTTTTGATATCAGCGGGATACCCGCTCCACCGCCTCTTTGAATCGTTTCCTCCAATGCACTCCCTTAAACTCCCCAGCTGCAATCGGGTGTGTACAATCTGTAAGCAGGCGGCGCTAAAAACGTGTCGATATGTTTATTATCGTGGCGGCAACAGGGGTACAAGTGCACCGCATCATCACAAAGTGTGTTTACAAGCTGTTGTCGAATGAAAGGCGGGACCTCCGCCTCGGAAATAGTTGCCAGATTTGTGGTGAAAGCCAACGCTGGGCTGCTGCCACGCGCTGACTCCCCGCCCAAATCCAGCCTGAGTGCAGTTTAGTAGTTTAGTAGCCCCGAACATGGACGCACTCCTGAAACGCAGCCAGATGAAGAGTCAAAATGTGCACCGGAGCCTCGCCATGATGCTGCCAACACCCGCCGGCACGCTGCCATCTCAATAATACTGAAGTTAGCGATGCGTCGCCGAGCCAGGACATTTTTGTGCGATTAATTGTCTTCCCTGAAGGCAATCGAGGCAACGTGGTGTATGGTTTTAGTCTTTAATCAGCAAAGGAATTGTTGATTTAATTGGTTTGATGTCTAGAGAAGAACAACATGAAAATACATGATCACACAGGATATGCATTCATTAAAAAAAAAAAGTTTGTTTTTTCCATCCATCCATCCATCCATCCATCTTCTTCCGATTATCCGAGGTCGGGTCGCGGGGGCAACAGGGAAGCCCAGACTTCCCTCTCCCCAGCCACTTCGTCCAGCTCCTCCCGGGGGATCCCGAGGCGTTCCCAGGCCAGCCGGGAGACATAGTCTTCCCAACGTGTCCTGGGTCTTCCCCGTGGCCTCCTACCGGTCGGACGTGCCCGAAACACCTCCCGAGGGAGGCGTTCGGGTGGCATCCTGACCAGATGCCCGAACCACCTCATCAGAATCAGAATCAGCTTTATTGTCATTACGCAGGGTAACGAGATTGAGGCCGTTCCATACAGTGCGATGTGTGCATGCTAGAAAAACAATGTGTAAATATATAAAAATATAAAAAATATAGAAGTGCAATGAATATATACATGAAAAACAAAAACAGGGTGGTTCGTGGAATGGGTTATTGCACCGAAGAGAAGGCAGTTATGAGGGACAATGGGGCAGTCCGTTCAGGATGGTTATGGCCCTGGGGAAGAAGCTGTTCTTTAGCCTGTTTGTTTTGGTTTTAATGCACCTGTAGCGCTTCCCAGAGGGCAGCAGGTGGAACAGGTCAGAGCCAGGGTGGGTGCTGTCCTTGATGATGGCACTGGCTCTGTTGAGGCAACGGGAGGTGTAGATGTCCGTCAGAGAGGGGAGAGGGCGGCCGATGAGCTTCTGAGCCGTCTTGACCACTCTTTGCAGCCTCTCCTTGTCTGCTGCAGTGCAGCTGCCGTACCATACTGTAATACAGTAGGTCAGCAGGCTCTCGATGGACGAGCGGTAGAAGGTCAGCAGCAGGTCAGGCTTCAGGTTGTACTTCCCGAGGACTCTCAGGAAGTGTAGCCGCTGCTGAGCCTTCTTGATGACTGATGTGGTGTTGACTGTCCGGGAAAAGTCGTTAGAGATGTGGACTCCAAGGTACCTGAAGGTGTGGACCCTCTCTACACGCTCGCCGTTGATGTAGAGGGGGGCAGGGCCGGTGCTGCTCCTCCTGAAATCGACGATGGTCTCTCTGGTCTTGCTGGTGTTGAGAGCGAGGTTGTTCTCCGAAGACCAGGCCGTCACCTTCAGGACCTCTTCCCTGTAGACAGCCTCGTCACCCCTGGAGATGAGCCCGACCACTGTGGTATCGTCAGCGAACTTGACGGTAAGGTTGTCACTGTGGGCCGGACTGCAGGCATGGGTGTAGAGGCTCCTCTCCATGTGGAGGAGCAGCGGCTTTAGTTTGAGTTCCTCCCGGATGACAGAGCTTCTCACTTTCGGCCGCTTGTACCCGTGATCTTGTCCTTTCGGTCATAACCCAAAGCTCATGACCATAGGTGAGGATGGGAACGTAGATCGACCGGTAAATTAAGAGCTTTGCCTTCCGGCTCAGCTCCTTCTTCACCACAACGGATCGATACAGCGTCCGCATTACTGAAGACGCCGCACCGATCCGCCTGTCGATCTCACCATCCACTCTTCCCTCACTCGTGAACAAGACTCCGAGGTACTTGAACTCCTCCACTTGGGGCAGGGTCTCTTACCCAACCTGGAGATGGCACTCCACCCTTTTCCGGGCGAGAACCATGGACTCGGACTTGGAGGTGCTCATTCTCATCCCAGTCGCTTCACACTCGGCTGCGAACCGATCCAGTGAGAGCTGAAGATCCTGGCCAGATGAAGCCATCAGGACCACATCATCTGCAAAAAGCAGAGACCTAATCCTGCAGCCACCAAACCGGATCCCCTCAACGCCTTGACTGCGCCTAGAAATTCTGTCCATAAAAGTTATGAACAGAATCGGTGACAAAGGGCAGCCTTGGCGGAGTCCAACCCTCACTAGGAAACTGGTCCGACTTACCGCCGGCAATGCGGATCAAGCTCTGACACTGATCATACAGGGAGAGGACCGCCACAATCAGACAGTCTGATACCCAATACTCTCTGAGCACTCCCCACAGGACTTCCCGAGGGACACGGTCGAATGCCTTCTCCTGTCTGTTGTTTCTTTACCCAAATTGGGGCGATGATTGTCTAAAATCTAATTGTTACAAAAGAAGTCAGTCAGAATATTACATATTGTTCGATACAGAGAACATACACTTTATTTATTTATTTTTTAAACATTTTTGTCCTGTCCAGCTTCTCAGGCAAATCATATAGTTGATGTAGATGCCCATATCGACTGTTCAGATTTACTTTACAATATTTGTATTTGACTTTATTAAATGTATTTATATTATCATTTGGTGCAGCCGGGCCAGAGCAGGAGGGGATAGAAAGTGGTCAACAGCCATACAGGTCACACTGAGGGTGGCCGTATAAACAACTTTAACACTGTTACAAATATGCGCCACACTGTGAACCCACACCAAACAAGAATGACAAACACATTTCGGGAGAACATGCGCACCGTAACACAACATAAACACAACAGAACAAATACCCAGAATCCCTTGCAGCACTAACTCTTCCGGGACGCTACAATGTACACCCCCTAGTAAACCCCCCCAACCCAGCCCACCTCAACCTCCTCACGTGGGACGGTTCAGTACCGTAGGCAAGGTTGTATTCATGCCTCATTTGTGTGAAAATCCTGCCCGGGACTAAACCATTAAGGAGTGGGACTATCCAGGACTAGCTGCAGTGTGCTCAAACAACCACTAGGTAGCATCTGTGGGCAAATAATAATGTATCATCATTTTCTCTTTTGGGTTTATCAGGTCTTATTAGGTCAATAGTGCATTCTACACTCACACTTTAAGTGAGGGATGAGGCAAAAACTCACCCAGATCTAGAGTAAACAGTTTTAGTTATATTGTAAAACTTAACATCGTTGCGTGGAGAGATGAATAATGAATCCATGCGAGTAGAAACACTATGGACGGCGAGAAGACTGAACAGCACTTATACTTCCGGTCAAACGCTCTAAAATGATGGTCACTGCAGACCAAGAGTATGTATAAACAGTTGTAGTTATATTGTAAAACTTACCAATGTTGCTTGGAGAGATGAATAAAGAATCCATGCAAGTAGGAAGGTTATGGGCGGCTAGAAGCCTGAACAGCACTTCTACTTCCGGTCAACCGCTCTAAAAAGATGGTCACTGCAGACCAAGTGTAAGTATGAACAGTTTTAGTTATATTGTAAAACTTACTGACGTTGTTTGGAGAGATGAATAAAGAATCCATGCGAGTAGAAACGCTACGGACGTCGAGAAGACCGAACAGCACTTCTACTTCCGGTCAAACGCTCTAAAATGATGGTCACTGCAGACCAAGAGTATGTATAAACAGTTGTAGTTATATTGTAAAACTTACCAATGTTGCTTGGAGAGATGAATAAAGAATCCATGCGAGTAGGAACGTTATGGACGGCTAGAAGCCTGAACAGCACTTCTACTTCCGGTCAACCGCTCTAAAAAGATGGTCACTGCAGACCAAGTGTAAGTATGAACAGTTTTAGTTATATTGTAAAACTTACCAACGTTGCTTGGAGAGATGAATAAAGAATCCATGCGAGTAGAAACGCTATGGACGGCAAGAAGAGTGAACAGCACTTCTACTTATGGTCAACCGCTCTAAAAAATGGTCACTGCAGACCAAGTGTAAGTATAAACAGTTGTAGTTATATTGTAAAACTTACCAACGTTGCTTGGGGAGATGAATAAAGAATCCATGCGAGTAGAACCCTATGGACGGCAAGAAGACTAAACAGCACTTTTACTTCCGGTCAACCGCGGTAAAAAGATGGTCACTGCAGACCAAGTGTATGTATAAACAGTTTTAGCTATATTGTAAAACTTACCTATGTTGCTTGGGGAGATGAATAAAGAATCCATGCGAGTAGTAACGTTATGGACGGCTAGAAGCCTGAACAGCACTTCTACTTCCGGTCAACCGCGCTAACAAGATGGTCACTGCAGACCAAGTGTATGTATAAACAGTTTTATTCATATTGTAAAACTTACCATGGTTGCTTGGGGAGATGAATAAAGAATCCCTGGGAGTAGAAACGCTATGGATGGCTAGAAGAGTGAACAGCACTTCTACTTATGGTCAACCGCTCTAAAAAAATGGTCACTGCAGACCAAGTGTAAGTATAAACAGTTTTATTTATTTTGTAAAACTTACCAATGTTGCTTGGGGAGATGAATAAAGAATCCATGCGAGTAGAAACGCTATGGACGGCAAGAAGACTAAACAGCACTTTTACTTCCGGTCAACCGCGCTAAAAAGATGGTCACTGCAGACCAAGTGTAAGTATGAACAGTTTTAGTTATATTGTAAAACTTACCAACGTTGCTTGGGGAGATGAATAAAGAATCCATGCGAGTAGGAACGTTATGGATGGCTGGACGACTGCAGTGAGCGAACTCGTCCAAAAGATGGCGCTGTAGCACACACACAACAACACACCATTTTAGAGTTTTTGCATGTGTTTTGTGAAAGCTATCTGCACTATCAGCGAAGAAAAATCCATAAATGAGCCGCGGGGTTCAAAGCGTGGGAAAAAAGTAGCGGCTCATGAGTTCATTGTGAACAACACGGACATTTTAAAGTGCATGCCAAGGACGATAAAGCTTCTGCTTACTGCCATTTTGTGGAGTTTAATACAACAACTATATCAGGAGGTTGCCTACAGCCACATCTGCAAATGTTTTTTTCTTTTCTTTTTTGATCAGGCACTAATTAGAGAGACTATTAGAGACGCTGCGATTAATTGATTCCAGGCTTTAACTGCGGCATTGCTAGCAATATAAAAATAACGAGGGAACCGAGCATTGCAATCGCACGCTTTCTGATCATCTATTTTCCCACCACGTCTTCCAGTTTTCACGACGAGCCTGTTGAAGACATTAAAAGGGAAAAGGGAAAACATCAGCGAGTGTTTAAATCAAGCGCCATCAAACCCCGGAGAGCCGGAGCGTCTTCTGAACTCTGGCAGCGACAATAAAAACAGCCAAGAATGAAGCGAGTTGTATTTCTAATCCCCTCTGCCTGTCGCTCCTCTGCATATCAACCACTTGTCTGGAGGGGTCTGATCTCATTTTTGGAACCCAGGAAGCTCAATAAATAATTAGCGGGACGACCAAGTGACCCGGATTAGATTTGCGACTCCCATCTGGTCCGGCTGCGGCGTCAGACAGAATTCATTAGAAAGATTAGTGCGTCCGCTGTTGGCCAAACAACCGCATCCTCCCTCCCTCGCTCTCCGCAGCCCACCTTCTCAGCGCAGGTTTTTCCCTCCCCAGGATGTGACTCGCTGATGAATGGCTGCCGTCCGGTTAAAACAACCGGCGTCTGCGAAAGCCATTTAGGAAATAACCCCTGTGGAAGCCTCGCGGGTGGCTTGTCACTTGACATTTGGAAGACAGAGCGGCATTGATTTGTTGTCTGGTTGGTCGTTACGACTATCGGCGTCTTCCAGCCGTAGATACGCCGATGTCGTTAGACGTCAGCTGGCGAGCTTATACTTTTGTATTGATTCATCTGGAAGGATGCTTTACAGATGTCATGAGCAGAGACACAACTGGAAGGCAGACGGTACATCTTAATCCCAGTTTGATGGCTATTCTGAAATCCCAAAAAGAGGACACATATATGCATGCCAAAGCCGGGACTAGGGGAACATTTGCCAATGATTCTTGAACTTGCTTTATAAATAATATATTTCTTTAAATATATTTAAGAAGGGGAACCGGAGGGTGTGTGATCACACTCCTCAGCCTTCCCGGTAAGGTCTATTCAAGTGTACTGGAGAACCTCGGATTCAGGAGGAACAGTGTGGTTTTCGTCCTGGTCGTGGAACTGTGGACCAGCTCTATACTCTCGGCAGGGTCCTTGAGGGTGCATGGGAGTTTGCCCAACCAGTCTACATGAGCTTTGTGGACTTGGAGAAGGCATTTGACCTTGTCCCTCGGGAAGTCCTGTGGGGAGTGCTTAGAGAGTATGGGGTATCGGACTGTCTGATTGACTGATCAGTGCCAGAGCTTGGTCCGCATTGCCGGCAGTAAGTCGGACACGTTTCCTAGTGAGGGTTGGACTCCGCCAAGGCTGCCCTTTGTCACCGATTCTGTTCATAACTTTTATGGACAGAATTTCTAGGCGCAGTCAAGGCGTTGAGGGTATCTGGTTGGGTGACTGTAGGATTAGGTGTCTGCTTTTTGCAGATAATAATAATAATTATAACTGGGATTTATATAGCGCTTTTCTAAGTACCCAAAGTCGCTTTACATGTAGAACCCATCAATCGTTCACACCTGTTGGTGGTAAGCTACTTTCATAGCCACAGCTGCCCTGGGGTAGACTGACGGAAGCGTGGCTGCAATTTGCGCCAACGGCCCCTCCGACCACCACCTATCATTCATCATTCAATTCACCGGTGTGAGTGGCACCGGGGGCAAAGGGTGAAGTGTCCCGCCCAAGGACACAACGGCAGCGATTTTTTTTTTGGATGGTAAGATGATGTGGTCCTGATGGCTTCATCTGGCCAGGATCTTCAGCTCTCACTGGATCGGTTCGCAGCCGAGTGTGAAGCGACTGGGATGAGAATCAGCACCTCCAAGTCCGAGTCCATGGTTCTCGTCCGGAAAAGGGTGGAGTGCCATCTCCGGGTTGGGGAGGAGACCCTGCCCCAAGTGGAGGAGTTCAAGTACCTCGGAGTCTTGTTCACGAGTGAGGGAAGAGTGGATGGTGAGATCGACAGGCGGATCGGTGCGGCGTCTTCAGTAATGCGGACGCTGTATCGATTCGTTGTGGTGAAGAAGGAGCTGAGCCGGAAGGCAAAGCTCTCAATTTACCGGTCGATCTACATTCCCATCCTCACCTATGGTCATGAGCTTTGGGTTATGACCGAAAGGACAAGATCACGGGTACAAGCGGCCCAAATGAGTTTCCTCCGCCGGGTGGCGGGGCTCTCCCTTAGAGATAGGGTCAGAAGCTCTGCCATCCAGGGGGAGCTCAAAGTAAAGTCGCTGCTCCTCCACATCGGGAGGAGCCAGATGAGGTGGTTCGGGCATCTGGTCAGGATGCCACCCGAACGCCTCCCTAGCGAGGTGTTTTGGGCACGTCCGACCGATAGGAGGCCACGGGGAAGACCCAGGACACGTTGGGAAGACTATGCCTCCCGGCCTTGGGATCCCCCGGGAAGAGCTGAATGAAGTGGCTGGGGAGAGGCAAGTCTGGGCTTCCCTGCTTAGGCTGCTGCTGCTCCCATGGACCCCATCAAGTCATAAAAATGGGGTCCCACAGAAAATATTTGGGGTTCCACTTTTTTGTAAGCGTTTTGAAATCAAATGATAAACGTATGCATTGTCCTGTTATATCTCATGTTTTGGGAAAAAGGTTGACATAAACTACTACACAAAATGAGTATGACTAACTACATTCTGGTGTAGATCTGTGAAAACATCTTTATATTGTGCAATAAAAATGGGATAACCTTTTAAGACCTTTTGAATATCCTTTTGTTTATATTTGTTAGTGCATATGCGCTCTTTTCACTTTGACTAAATCCTAAGAGACAAATATATGTGCATGTTAGTCCTAATGAATAAGCATACAAATGTTCAAATACGCTTCCTTTTGGAATGACCTAAAAAATGGTGACACTGGTGGGAGTTCCCCCCCAACCCCCACACACCGCCTCACCGCTAACTGGGAGGTGACCCAACACGTGTAATAAATTCCCACTAATCCCGTAATCCCTCTTGAAATTCCCATCAGGCCAAAATCTGAAGACTGGAATTGACTCCCGGGTGATGAATGTGGGGAATCTATATCACCAGGATCCTCCTGTCCGTATTTTTCCTTGTGAGCCCTTCACCTTGAAGATTATTCCATTACCGTGCTTGCTATTTTCAGGGAGCGGGGCGAGGGTCTCCCACAGCAGCTGGGATTAACACATTCTCAACTTCTCCGCTAATTACGGCGATTGTTGTCACTTGGGAAATACGATAGGAGGGAGTTGACTAGGGGTATTATGAGGGGTAGGGATCATTTACATTTGAACTAATACTATTAACCAATCGGTACTTTAAGAAGGGTTACCAAGTGGCCAAATTACTTTGTTCCAGAAGTTTTGAGGCTTGTCTCTGTGCTGTTTGGCGTAATATAAACGGGATACTTTGTGACATTTGCACAGAAATGGCTTTCTTCTGGCGACTCGACCATGCAGCCCATTTTTCTTCAAGTGCCTCCTTATTGTGCATCTTGAAACAGCCACACCACAATTTTTCAGAGAGTCCTGTATTTCAGCTGAAGTTATTTGTGGATTTCTCTTTGCATCTCGAACAATTTTCCTGGCAGTTGTGGCTGAAATCTTTGCTGGTCTACCTGAATCCCTCATTTTCCACTTTTTAATCAGCGTTTGAACACTGCTGATTCCATCCATCCATCCATCCGTCCATCTTCTTCCGCTTATCCGAGGTCGGGTCGCGGGGGCAGCAGCTTAAGCAGGGAAGCCCAGACTTCCCTCTCCCCAGCCACTTCGTCCAGCTCCTCCCGGGGGATCCCGAGGCGTTCCCAGGCCAGCCGGGAGAGATAGTCTTCCCAGCGTGTCCTGGGTCTTCCCCGTGGCCTCCTACCGGTCGGACGTGCCCGAAACACCTTCCTAGGGAGGCGTTCGGGTGGCATCCTGACCAGATGCCCGAACCACCTCATCTAGCTCCTCTCGATGTGGAGGAGCAGCGGCTTTACTTTGAGCTCCCCCCGAATGACAGAGCTTCTCACCCTATCTCTAAGGGAGAGCCCCGCCACTCGGCGGAGGAAACTCATTTCGGCCGCTTGTACCCGTGATCTTGTCCTTTCGGTCATGACCCAAAGCTCATGACCATAGGTGAGGATGGGAACGTAGATCGACCGGTAAATCGAGAGCTTTGCCTTCCGGCTCAGCTCCTTCTTCACCACAACGGATCGATACAGCGTCCGCATTACTGAAGACGCCGCACCGATCCGCCTGTCGATCTCACGATCCACTCTTCCCCCACTCGTGAACAAGACTCCGAGGTACTTGAACTCCTCCACTTGGGGCAAGATCTCCTCCCCAACCCGGAGATGGCACTCCACCCTTTTCCGGGAGAGAACCATGGACTCGGACTTGGAGGTGCTGATTCCCATCCCAGTCGCTTCACACTCGGCTGCGAACCGATCCAGTGAGAGCTGAAGATCTTGGCCGGAGGAAGCCATCAGGACCACATCATCTGCAAATAACAGTGACCTATGTGCCCAGTGGTGGGCTCTCCTATTTCTGGGGCTGAGGTTGCCGAGGTAGTTAAAAAGCTCCTCGGTGGCAAGGCCCCGGGGGTGGATGAGATCCGCCCGGAGTTCCTTAAGGCTCTGGATGTTGTGGGGCTGTCTTGGTTGACAAGACTCTGCAACATCGCGTGGACACTGCTGATTGGCATTCTCAATTATTTGGATATCTTTTTATACCCCTTTCCTGTTTTATGCAGTTCAATTACCTTTTCTCGCAGATCCTTTGACAATTATTTTGCCTTCCCCATGACTCAGAATCCAGAAACATCTGTGCAGCACTGGATGAAAGATGCAATGGTCTGTCAGAAGTCCAGAAACTCACTGACCTTTTATACACACACATTAATTACAAACAAACAGGTCACAGGTGAGGATTGGAACCTTGATTAGCCATTCAAACCTGTTTGAGGGCCCGCCTCAGGAAAAGCCTTATCCCTGCAGCTATAGCCACCCTTAACAGCAGGCCCGGCCGACCTGTCTGACAAGCCTGTAAATGTGTGTTGGTCATGTATGATGTCTTTTTGTTATTTTTTTTGTGATGTGTAATGTCTATTGTTTAAATGTACGGCAGTGACAATGAATTTCCCCCAAGGGGACCAATAAATCTAAATCTAATCTAAATCTTATCAGATCAAATTCACTGGGGTATGTAAACTTTTGATCAGGGTCATTTGGGTACTTTCTTTTGTCATTTTGATTCAAAAAGAGTAAACACCGTCGTTTACCAATAAAAAGCTTCACACAACCATTAAGCATGAGTGAAAGGAAGGTTTTTGTGTTACCATTCATATCCTCTGAAGAATGGCCAAGAAATCATAAATTCTCCCAGGGTATGTAAACTTATGAGCACAACTGTATGTTGCTCCAAAACCTGTATGTACCTTTCAGCATTAATGGTGCCTTCACAGATGTGTAAGTTACCCATGTCTTGGGCACTAATACACCCCCATACCATCACAGATGCTGGCTTTTGAACTTTGCACCTATAACAGTCCGGATGGTTCTTTTCCTCTTTGGTCTGGAGGACACAACGTATACAGTTTCCAAAAACAATTTGAAATGTGGACTCGTCAGACCACAGAACATTTTTCCACTTTGCATCAGTCCATCTTAGATGAGCTCGGGCCCAGCGAAGCCCGTGGCGTTTCTGGGTGTTGTTGATAAATGGCTTTGGCTTTGCATAGTAGAGTTTTAACTTGCACTTACAGATGTAGCGACCAACTGTAGTTACTGACAGTGGTTTTCTGAAGTGTTCCTCAGCCCATGTGGTGATATCCTTTATACACTGATGTCAGTTTTTGATGCAGTACCGCCTGAGGGATCGAAGGTCCGTAATATCAACGCTTACGTGCAGTGATTTCGCCAGATTCTCTGAACCTTTTGATGATATTACGGAGCATAGATGGTGAAATCCCAAAATGCCTTGCAATAGCTCGTTGAGAAATGTTGTTCTTAAACTGTTCGACAATTTGCTCACAAAGTGGTGACCCTCGCCCCGTCCTTGTTTGTGAATGACTGAGCATTTCATGGAAGCTGCTTTCATACACAATCATGGCACCCACCTGTTCCCAATTAGCCTGTTCACCTGTGGGATGTTCCAAATAAGTGTTTGATGAGCGTTCCTCAACTTTCTCAGGCTTTTTTGCCACTTGTGCCAGCTTTTTTAAAACATCTTGCGTGACTGCCATCATATTGCAGTCTACACATATCTCTTATGTGTGACTTCCATCATACTGCAGTCTACACATATCTCTTGTGTGACTGCCATCCTATTGCAGTCTACACATATCTCTTATGTGTGACTGCCATCATATTGCAGTCTACACGTATCTCTTATGTGTGACTGCCATCATATTGCAGTCTACGCGTATCTCCTATGTGTGACTGCCATCATATTGCAGTCTGTATGTACCTCTTATGTGTGACTGCCATCATATTGCAGTCTACGCGTATCTCCTACGTGTGACTGCCATCAAATTGCAGTCTATATGTATCTCTTATGTGTGACTGCCATCATATTGCAGTCTACACGTATCTCTTATGTGGGACTGCCATCATATTGCAGTCTGCTCATACCTCTTATGTGTGACTGCCATCATATTGCAGTCTACATGTATCTTTTATGTGTGACTGCCATCATATTGCAGCCTACACATATTTCTTATGTGTGACTGCCATCATATTGCAGTCTACACGTATCTCTTATGTGTGACTGCCATCATATTGCAGTCTATATGTATCTCTTATGTGTGACTGCCATCATACTGCAGTCTACACGTATCTCTTATGTGGGACTGCCATCATATCGCAGTCTGCTCATACCTCTTATGTGGGACTGCCATCATAGTGCAGTCTACCCGTATCTCTTATGTGTGACTGCCATCATATTGCAGTCTACACGTATCTCTCGTGTGTGACTGCCATCATATTGCAGCCTACATGTATCTCTTATGTGTGACTGCCATCATATGCAGTCTACACGTATCTCTTATGTGTGACTGCCATCATATTGCAGTCTATATGTATCTCTTATGTGTGACTGCCATCATACTGCAGTCTACACGTATCTCTTATGTGGGACTGCCATCATATCGCAGTCTGCTCATACCTCTTATGTGGGACTGCCATCATAGTGCAGTCTACCCGTATCTCTTATGTGTGACTGCCATCATATTGCAGTCTACACGTATCTCTCGTGTGTGACTGCCATCATATTGCAGCCTACATGTATCTCTTATGTGTGACTGCCATCATATGCAGTCTACACGTATCTCTTATGTGTGACTGCCATCATACTGCAGTCTACACATATCTCTTGTGTGACTGCCATCATATTGCAGTCTACATGTATCTTTTATGTGTGACTGCCATCATATTGCAGCCTACACGTATTTCTTATGTGTGACTGCCATCATAGTGCAGTCTACCCGTATCTCTTATGTGTGACTGCCATCATATTGCAGTCTACACGTATCTCTTATGTGTGACTGCCATCATATTGCAGGCTACATGTATCTCTTATGTGGGACTGCCATCATATTGCAGTCTGCTCATACCTCTTATGTGGGACTGCCATCATATTGCAGTCTACATGTATCTTTTATGTGTGACTGCCATCATATTGCAGTCTACACGTATCTCTTATGTGGGACTGCCATCATATTGCAGTCTGCTCATACCTCTTATGTGGGACTGCCATCATATTGCAGTCTACATGTATCTTTTATGTGTGACTGCCATCATATTGCAGCCTACACGTATTTCTTATGTGTGACTGCCATCATACTGCAGTCTACACATATCTCTTGTGTGACTGCCATCATATTGCCGTCTACGCGTATCTCGTATGTGTGACTGCCATCATGTTGCAGTCTATATGTATCTCTTATGTGTGACTGCCATCATATTGCAGTCTATATGTATCTCTTATGTGTGACTGCCATCATATTGCAGTCTACACGTATCTCTTATGTGGGACTGCCATCATATTGCAGTCTGCTCATACCTCTTATGTGGGACTGCCATCATATTGCAGTCTGCTCATACCTCTTATGTGGGACTGCCATCATATTGCAGTCTACACGTATCTCTTATGTGGGACTGCCATCATATTGCAGTCTGCTCATACCTCTTATGTGGGACTGCCATCATATTGCAGTCTACATGTATCTTTTATGTGTGACTGCCATCATATTGCAGTCTACACGTATCTGTTATGTGGGACTGCCATCATATTGCAGTCTGCTCATACCTCTTATGTGTGACTGCCATCATATTGCAGTCTACACGTATCTCTCGTGTGTGACTTTCATCATATTGCAGCCTACATGTATCTCTTATGTGTGACTGCCATCATATTGCAGTCTACACGTATCTCTTATGTGTGATTGCCATCATATTGCAACCTATATGTATCTCTTATGTGTGACTGCCATCATATTGCAGTCTACACGTATCTCTTATGTGGGACTGCCATCATATTGCAGTCTGCTCATACCTCTTATGTGGGACTGCCATCTTATTGCAGTCTACATGTATCTTTTATGTGTGACTGCCATCATATTGCAGCCTACACATATCTCTTATGTGGGACTGCCATCATATTGCAGTCTGCTCATACCTCTTATGTGGGACTGCCATCTTATTGCAGTCTACATGTATCTCTTGTGTGACTGCCATCATGTTGCAGTCTACATGTATCTCTTATGTGTGACTGCCATCATATTGCAGTCTATATGTATCTCTTATGTGTGACTGCCATCATATTGCAGTCTATATGTATCTCTTATGTGTGACTGCCATCATATTGCAGTCTACACGTATCTCTTATGTATGACTGCCATCATATTGCAGTCTACATGTATCTTTTATGTGTGACTGCCATCATATTGCAGCCTACACGTATTTCTTATGTGTGACTGCCATCATAGTACAGTCTACCCGTATCTCTTATGTGTGACTGCCATCATATTGCAGTCTATATGTATCTTTTATGTGTGACTGCCATCATATTGCAGCCTACATATATCTCTTATGTGTGACTGCCATCATATTGCAGTCTACACGTATCTCTTATGTGTGACTGCCATCATATTGCAGTCTACACTTATCTCTTGTGTGTGACTGCCATCATATTGCAGTCTACACATATTTTTTATGTGTGGCTGCCATCATATTGCAGTCTACGCGTATCTCCTATGTGTGACTGCCATTGTATTGCAGTCTACACGTATCTCTTATGTGTGACTGCCATCATACTGCAGTCTACATGTATCTCTTATGTGTGACTGCCATCATATTGCAGTCTACACGTATCTCTTATGTGTGACTGCCATCATACTGCAGTCTACACGTATTTTTTATGTGTGACTGCCATCATATTGCAGTCTACGCGTATCTCCTATGTGTGACTGCCATCATATTGCAGTCTACACGTATCTCTTATGTGTGACTGCCATCATACTGCAGTCTACACGTATCTCTTAAGTGTGACTGCCATCATACTGCAGTCTACACGTACCTCTTATGTGTGACTGCCATCATACTGCAGTCTACACGTATCTCTTAAGTGTGACTGCCATCATACTGCAGTCTACACGTATCTCTTAAGTGTGACTGCCATCATACTGCAGTCTACACGTATCTCTTATGTGTGACTGCCATCATACTGCAGTCTACACATATCTCTTGTGTGACTGCCATCATGTTGCAGTCTACACGTATCTCTTATGTGTGACTGCCATCATATTGCAGTCTATATGTATATTTTATGTGTGACTGCCATCATATTGCAGGCTACATATATCTCTTATGTGTGACTGCCATCATATTGCAGTCTACACGTTTCTCTTATGTGGGACTGCCATCATATTGCAGTCTGCTCATACCTCTTATGTGGGACTGCCATCTTATTGCAGTCTACATGTATCTTTTATGTGTGACTGCCATCATATTGCAGCCTACACATATCTCTTATGTGGGACTGCCATCATATTGCAGTCTGCTCATACCTCTTATGTGGGACTGCCATCATATTGCAGTCTATATGTATCTTTTATGTGTGACTGCCATCATATTGCAGCCTACATATATCTCTTATGTGTGACTGCCATCATATTGCAGCCTACACGTTTCTCTTATGTGGGACTGCCATCATATTGCAGTCTACACTACACGCATCTCTTATGTGGGACTGCCCTCATATTGCAGTCTGCTCATACCTCTTATGTGGGACTGCCATCATATTGCAGTCTACATGTATCTCTTATGTGTGACTGCCATCATATTGCAGTCTACACGTATCTCTTATGTGGGACTGCCATCATATTGCAGTCTACACGTTTCTCTTATGTGGGACTGCCATCATATTGCAGTCTGCTCATACCTCTTATGTGGGACTGCCATCATATTGCAGTCTACACGTATTTCTTATGTGTGACTGCCATCATAGTGCAGTCTACCCATATCTCTTATGTGTGACTGCCATCATATTGCAGTCTACACGTATCTCTTATGTGTGACTGCCATCATGTTGCAGTCTACACCTATCTCTTATGTGTGACTGCCATCATGTTGCAGTCTACACCTATCTCTTATGTGTGACTGCCATCTACTGGTCACACTTATCATTACACCTTGTACCAGATAAAATAGCTTCGAGGTCGGTAAGCACAACCAAAATTATTCCGCCCATTCGGCGCACTGTGGAGTTTTGAGTTTAGTTTTATTATTTGTGTTCTTTCATTCATCCTTCACTTTAACAAGCCTTGTTGAGGCTGCTCTTTTTCCGGGGGGAGGGAAAAGCCAAATAAAAAGCAAAACACCAACCGAAACTTCACCTGACTTTGCCGGCACATTTTCGAGCCGAATAACATGACTGGAGGTGCGTTCCGCTCCACGGCGTCCGCTCGGATCCCATTAACGCAATCGAGAATGAGGAAGTTCCAAGTGGATTTCAAGGGACGTCTCTTTCATGTCTTTTCCTTTTATTGCTCCGTCTTTTTATTAGCCCGCACGCCTTTGTTGAAGAAATGTTCCGGTTTTTTAATGCGCTTGTTTGAAGGATGAATGTGCACTCAAGTCCATGGAGTAGAACGTAGTCATGGCTACAGAATCATTTTATTTCAAAACATGCCAGTTTGTAAATGAATACATCACCAGCAGAGTAAACAATGTATACATCAGTGTACTAGGGCAGGGTTTTTCAACCTTTTTTGAGCCAAGGCACATTTTTTGCGTTGAAAAAATGCGGAGGCACACCACCAGCAGAAATCATTAAAAAACGAAACTCAGTTGACAGTAAAAAGTCGTTGGATATGACTTTAAAGCATAACCAAGCATGCATCACTATAGCTCTTGTCTCAAAGTAGGTGCACTGTCACCACCTGCCACATCACACCCTGACTTATTTGGAGTTTTTTTGCTGTTTTCCTGTGTGTAGTGTTTTAGTTCTTGTCTTGCGCTCCTATTTTGGTGGCTTTTTCTCTTTTTTTGGTATTTTCCTGTAGCAGTTTCATGTCTTCCTTTGAGCGATATTTCCCCATTCGACTTTGTTTTAGCAATCAAGAATATTTCAGTTGTTTTTATCCTTCTTTGTGGGGGACATTGTTGATTGTCATGTTCGGATGTACATTGTGGACGCCGTCTTTGCTCCGCAGTAAGTCTTTGCTGTCGTCCAGCATTCGGTTTTTGTTTACTTTGAAGCCAGTTGAGTTTTAGTTTGGTTCTGCATAGCCTTCCCTAAGCTTCAATGCCTTTTCTTAGGGGCACTCACCTTCTGTTTATTTTTGGGTTAAGCATTAGATACCTTTTTACCTGCACCCTGCCTCCCGCTGTTTCCGACATCTACAAAGCAATTAGCTACCTCATACCTGCCAACTACTCCGGTTTTCCCGTAATTAGTACGGTTTTCATCAACCTATTCCGGGTTACGGTTGCAGTGATAAAAAATACGGTTTTTCATTAATTAAAAAAAAATATTTTAAAAAAAGTTTTATTCACGAAATCGCGTAACAACAATGACAATCGACACTGCTTCCCGTAACTTCCTATTGAGCCATTCCGAATGCCATGCGCAAGGCTATTTATAGCACCGCTGCCAAGCACGAGGCCATTGTTTCCAAACGAGCGAACGATCATGGAATCAGCCGGAGAAAAATCGCATACGAGTTGTTGTACCGAAATCTGTTACCCATCGGAATTTGTAACTCCAGGGGGCGATGTTCCCATGACGTTTGTTTGATGGTTAAACGGCAAGCCCAAAGAGGAGGAGAAGAAGAACGCTTGCGTAAATGGCGTAAACTATCCTTAATGCTGAAACGTCAGTTGTCAGAATTTCAGCATTAATAATAACAATGGACTCATACTATAATGAAAGTAAGTCATTGATTTCCAGAATATGTGTAATTTATTAATGCTGAAATTCTGACAACTGACGTTTCGTTCCATGATAGCTTTTAATCCGGAAAATGTATGTGTGTGAGAGAGAATCAACAGCTGATACAATGGACTCATACTATAATGAAAGCAAGTCATTGATTTCCAGAATATGTGTAATTTATTAATGCTGAAATTCTGACAACTGACGTTTCAGCATTAAGGATAGTTTACGCCATTTACGCAAGCGTTCTTCTTCTCCTCCTCTTTGGGCTTGCCGTTTAACCATCAAACAAACGCCATGGGAACATCGCCCCCTGGAGTTACAAATTCCGATGGGTAACATATTTCGGTACAACACCAGTCTTAAACCGAAAAGAAAACTGCAGTCATTCCGTGAAGAATATTCAAAAGCCTATCCGGGAATAATTATCCGTTCCAAAAAGGGTGAAAACTACGCGAATTGCACCTTGTGCAGACAAGATTTTTCGATCGGACACGGAGGAATTAGCGATGTAAAAGACCACGTTGGGACAAAAAAACACAAGTCTAATGCCGTTGCTAGCGATACAAGTGGAAAACTTTCAACGTTTTTCGGCGCCAAAACAGATTCTTTGGATGTGATAAATGCCGAAGTTTTATTTACAGAGGCAATAATTGAGCAAACAAAAAGGTAATGACACCAATGTTATCTATTGGAATTGTTTAGTACTGTTATACTGTTAAAAGTGTTTATACTATTTATGCTTTCAAGTCCAAGTTGAAGAAATCTTGTTAAATGTTGACAGCATAACTACCAAAATACAGAAGTATGTCCTTAATATTTTTGCAGTGCTATTTCTGTTGAAAAGTTCAAATGATTACATTAGAGATGTGATGTGCCACTTTTCAAGTGTCTGATGGCTTCAATTAATTTTCATTCATTTTTCATATTTTGAATTCTTTTGAAAGGCTTACAAAAAAACTACATTTGAATTGTAATTCCATGCTATTGACAGGACTATTAATTTTAATGAAGTCAGCTTACCATGTTTACAGTATGATAATTGTGATAGAAATGTGAATTTTAGGCACAGAATATTTTTTACAATTGAACAAGGCAGTAGATTATACAAGCTTGGACAGAAAGTTAATAATGACACCAATTTTTTTTTTAATGGAATTGTTTAGTACTGTTTTACCATTTGTTTACTGTAAAAAGTGTTTATACTGTTTATACTTTCAATTAACAAATTGAAGTCTTGTGAAAGGTTGACAGGATAACTGGCATTAACTGTCAAAATAATTTCAAACTATTGAAGTTAGCTTACAGAATAAACATGTCAATCAACCCATATGATTTTTGCTGTAATATTTTTGTTTTGAAAAGTCACTGTGACTGATAGAAAAGTGATGGTTTTAGCAACATTTTAACCTGTCTGAATGCTATTAATCATTTTGCGTCGGGGGGCGAAGGAACCCCCCACCAGGACTTTGTCCTGGACCTACCGGGGCCTGCGGCCCTTGGACCCTGGCTACTAGGTTTTTCTGATTTCAAAAGTTGGCAGGTATGCTACCTGCTGCCACCTACTAATATGGAAGAGTATAACGTGGTAAGTCTGCCGATCTCCAGACAGTACAGACACTCAACAACAACACATTATTTGTGGATTATAATTACTGGTTTGCAAAAAAATATTTTTAACCCAAATAGGTGAAATTAGATCATCTCCCACGGCACACCAGACTGTATCTCACGGTACACTAGTGTGCCGCGGCACAGTGGTTGAAAAACACTGCTGTAAAGCACTTTGCGCTGCATTTATTGTAATGTATGAAAAGCGTTTTATAAAAGTTTGAGCAATAAAGTTGAAATAAAATACTTATTTTTAACAAAAATGTAGCATTGCACGTTGCATGCAAATAAGTCATTTCTACATTGAGATTTATAATGTGCAAACTTCAACTTTTTAATAAAAAACATGAAAATGTAGTGTTATTGACTGACATATGTTTTTTTTTTTCCGAGTTTATTATTTTTATCCATCCATCCATTTACTACCGCTTGTCCCTTTTGGGGTCGTGGGGGATGCTGGAGCCTCTC
The DNA here is from genome assembly GCF_033978685.3 of Nerophis lumbriciformis. NCBI lineage: Eukaryota > Metazoa > Chordata > Actinopteri > Syngnathiformes > Syngnathidae > Nerophis > Nerophis lumbriciformis. The sequence continues at coordinate 69,456,575 of NC_084549.2, read as the reverse complement.
TCAGCCGCATTCGGGCAGAAGGCGGGGTACATTTTATATATAATTTTAATAATTTAATTTTTAACACGTGTTTAATTGTATTTCTAGACTACTTTTTTTTTTAAATAAATCCAATAAACAACGTTTTTTAAAAAAAAAAGAGTTCCATTTCTCATGCTCGACTGGAATTTTCCGTTTCAAATGCTGGAATAAGTTTGTGGTTCTGCTGGCTTTTTAAAAAAAAAAAAAACTTTGCAGCGTGCCGTCATTTGCTCCACGCCTGCAGCCGAAAAACCAAACTACTGACAACACTTTTCTTTTCTTTGGAACAAATGTCTCGCTCTCGTTAGCATCAGCATTTTACCTGCACACTGCCTCCCGCTGTTTCCCACATCTACAAAGCAATTACCGTATTTTTCGGACTATAAGTCGCGGTTTTTTTCATAGTTTGGCCGGGCTCCGGTGCGACTTATATCTGTTTTTTTCCTTCTTTATTATGCATTTTCGGCAGGTGCGACTTAAAAACTGCGACTTATAGTCCGAAAAATACCGTACTCACCTTTTGTTTATTTTTGGTTTAAGCATTAGATACCTTTTTACCTGCACGCAGTTGTTTTAATCCTTCTCAGTGGGTACATTGTTGATTGTCATGTCATGTTCGGATGTACATTGTGGACGGCGTCTTTGCTCCACAGTAAGTCTTTGCTGTCATCCAGCATTCTGTGTTTGTTTACTTTGTAGCCAGTTCAGTCTTAGTATCGTTCTGCATAGCCTTCCCTAAGCTTCAATGCCTTTTCTTAGGAGTACCGTATTTTTACGAGTATAAGTCGCACTGGAGTATAAGTCGCATTTTTTTGGGGAATGTATTTGATAAAAGCCAACACCAAGAATAGACATTTGAAAGGCAATTTAAAATAAATAAAGAATAGTGAACAACAGGCTGAATAAGTGTACGTTATATGAGGCATAAATAACCAACTGGTATGTTAACGTAACATATTATGGCAAGAGTCATTCAAATAACTATAACATATAGAACATGCTATACAATTACCAAACAATTTGTCACTCCTAATCGCTAAATCCCTAGAAATCATATACGTCTAGTCTCTTACGTGAATGAGAGAAATAATATTATTTATTTTGCTCCACAGTAAGTCTTTGCTGTCGTCCAGCATTCTGTTTTTGTTTACTTTGTAGCCAGTTCAGTCTTAGTTTTGTTCTGCATAGCCTTCCCTAAGCTTCAATGCCTTTTCTTAGGAGTACTCACCTTTTGTTTATTTATGGTTTAAGCATTAGACACCTTTTTACCTGCACCCTGCCTCCCGCTGTTTCCGACATCTACAAAGCAATTAGCTACCGGCTGATATGGAAGAGTATTACACGGTTACTCTGCCGAGCTCTAGACAGCACCGACACTCAACAACAACACATCATTTGCAGAATATAATTAATGGTTTTCAAAATATATTTTTAACCCAAATAGGTGAAATTAAACAATCTCCCACGGCACACTAGTGTGCCGCGGCACAGTGGTTGAAAAACACTGAACTCTAGGTGTACCCCACACATTCCCACGGATGCTCCAACGCTTGCATCCTGGGGGATTTAGCAAACAGGCCGTGGCATGAAACGTGGGGCGGCTTAGTTGTGGAACCTTCAACGCCCCCCTAACCCCCTTTGCTCATTTTCCTCTTTGGCTTTGGAACCTTCGCCAGGCTTCGCCGGGAGCGCGACCGCCTCGGTTGTTAGCGAGAGAAAAGGGGATACGATTCCCCGCATTCCATTTGTTTAAATACGTTTCATCGTATGCTGGCGATACGTACTGTATGTATGCCGTACATACTGTATGTATGCCATACATGCTAAAAGAGACCATCTTCACAGCTTATTTGAATAATTCTCCTGTAACTTTGCCCTATTTTAACTGTGATAGTAACGAGATTATCAGGCTCCTATTTCAAGAATGTCACGGGTACTGAATTCAGTACTTTTAAAGGCACCGTCGATACTACAAAACCCAAAACCAGTGACGTTGGCACGTTGTCCATCCATCCATCCATCCATCTTCTTCCGCTTATCCGAGGTCGGGTCGCGGGGGCAGCAGCCTAAGCAGGGAAGCCCAGACTTCCCTCTCCCCAGCCACTTCGTCCAGCTCTTCCTGTGGGACCCCGAGGCGTTCCCAGGCCAGCCGGGAGACATAGTCTTCCCAACGTGTCCTGGGTCTTCCTCGTGGCCTCCTACCGGTCGGACATGCCCTAAACACCTCCTTAGGGAGGCGCTCGGGTGGCATCCTGACCAGATGCCCGAACCACCTCATCTGGCTCCTCTCGATGTGGAGGAGCAGCGGCTTTACTTTAAGCTCCCCCCGGATGACAGAGCTTCTCACCCTATCTCTAAGGGAGAGCCCCGCCACCCGGCGGAGGAAACTCATTTGGGCCGCTTGTACCCGTGATCTTGTCCTTTCGGTCATAACCCAAAGCTCATGACCATAGGTGAGGATGGGAACGTAGATTGACCAGTAAATTGAGAGCTTTGCCTTCCGGCTCAGCTCCTTCTTCACCACAACGGATCGATACAGCGTCCGCATTACTGAAGACGCCGCACCGATCCGCCTGTCGATCTCACGATCCACTCTTCCCTCACTCGTGAACAAGACTCCGAGGTACTTGAACTCCTCCACTTGGGGCAAGATCTCCTCCCCAACCCGGAGATGACACTCCACCCTTTTCCGGGCGAGAACCATGGACTCGGACTTGGAGGTGCTGATTCTCATCCCAGTCGCTTCACACTCAGCTGCGAACCGATCCAGTGAGAGCTGAAGATCCTGGCCAGATGAAGCCATCAGGACCACATCATCTGCAAAAAGCAGAGACCTAATCCTGCAGCCACCAAACCGGATCCCCTCAACGCCTTGACTGCGCCTAGAAATTCTGTCCATAAAAGTTATGAACAGAATCGGTGACAAAGGGCAGCCTTGGCGGAGTCCAACCCTCACCGGAAACGTGTCCGACTTACTGCCGGCAATGCGAACCAAGCTCTGACACTGATCATACAGGGAGCGGACCGCCACAATCAGACAGTCCGATACCCCATACTCTCTGAGCACTCCCCACAGGACTTCCCGAGGGACACGGTCGAATGCCTTCTCCAAATCCACAAAGCACATGTAGACTGGTTGGGCAAACTCCCATGCACCCTCAAGGACCCTGCCGAGAGTATAGAGCTGGTCCACAGTTCCACGACCAGGACGAAAACCACACTGTTCCTCCTGAATCCGAGGTTCGACTATCCGGCGTAGCCTCCTCTCCAGTACACCTGAATAGACCTTACCGGGAAGGCTGAGGAGTGTGATCCCACGATAGTTAGAACACACCCTCCGGTTCCCCTTTTTAAAGAGAGGAACCACCACCCCGGTCTGCCAATCCAGAGGTACCGCCCCCGATGTCCACGCGATGCTGCAGAGTCTTGTCAACCAAGACAGCCCTACAGCATCCAGAGCCTTAAGGAACTCCGGGCGGATCTCATCCACCCCCGGGGCCTTGCCACCGAGGAGCTTTTTAACTACCTCAGCAACCTCAGCCCCAGAAATAGAAGAGCCCACCACAGATTCCCCAGGCACTGCTTCCTCATAGGAAGACGTGTTGGTGGGATTGAGGAGGTCTTCGAAGTATTCCCTCCACCGATCCACAACGTTGTGTAAATGGTAAATAAAAACAGAATACAATGATTTGCAAATATTTTTAAACCTATATTCAATTGAGTAGACTGCAAAGACAAGATATTTAACATTTTAACAGGTAAACTTTGTTATTTTTTGCAAATATTAGCTCATTCGGGAATTTGATGCCTGCGACGTGTTTCAAAAAAGCTGGCACAAGTGGCAAAAAAGACTGAGAAAGTTGAGGAATGCTCATCAAACACTTATTTGGAACATCCCACAGGTGAACAGGGTAATTGGGAACAGGTGGGTGCCATGATTGGGTATAAAAGCAGCTTCCGTGGAATGCTCAGTCGTTCACAAACAAGGACGGGGCGAGGGTCACCACTTTGTCAACGAATGCGTGAGAAAATTGTCGAACAGTTTCAGAACAACATGTCTCAACGAGCTATTGCAAGGAATTTAGGGATTTCACCATCTGCGTTTCGTAATATCATCAAAAAGGTTCAGAGAATCTGGAGAAATCACTGCACGTCCCTCATCAAAAACCGACATTAGTGTGTAAAGGAGATCACCACATGGGCTCAGGAACACTTCAGAAAACCACTGTCAGTAACTGCAGTTCGTCGCTACATCTGTAAGTGCAAGTTAAAACTCTACTATGCAAAACGAAAGCCATTTATCAACAACACCCAGAAACGCCGCCGGATTCGCTGGGCCCGAGCTCATCTAAAATGGACTGATACAAAGTGGAAAAGTGTTCTGTGGTCTGACGAGTCCACATTTCAAATTGTTTTTGGAAACTGTGGATGTCGTGTCCTCCGAACCATCCGGATTGTTCTAGGCGCAAAGTGTAAAAGTCAGCATGTGTGATGGTATGGGGGTGTATTAGTGCCCAAGACATGGGTAACTTTACACATCTGTGAAGGTACGAACAGGTTTTGTAGCAACATATGTTGCCATCCAAGCAACGTTATCATGGACGCCCCTGCTTATTTCAGCAAGACAATGCCAAGCCACGTGTTACAAACAGCGTGGCTTCATAGTAAAAGAGTGCGGGTACTAGACTGGCCTGCCTGTAGTCCAGACCTGTCTCCCATTGAAAATGTGTGGCGCATTATGAAGCCTAAAATACCACAACGGAGACTGTTGAACAACTTAAGCTGTACATCAAGCAAGAATTGGAAAGAATTCCACCTGAGAAGCTTCAAAAATGTGTCTCCTCAGTTCCCAAACGTTTACTGGGTGTTGTTAAAAGGAAAGGCCATGTAACACAGTGGTGAACATGCCCTTTCCCAACTACTTTGGCACGTGTTGCAGCCATGAAATTCTAAGTTCATTATTATTTGCAAACAAAAAATAAAGTTTGAGTTTGAACATCAAATATCTTGTCTTTGTAGTGCATTCAATTGAATATGGGTTTTTGCAAGTCATTGTATTCCGTTTATATTTACATCCAACACAATTTCCCAACTCATATGGAAACGGGGTTTGTAAAACACTCTTAACATAAAATCTGCTTAGTGAGAAGAATTCTCTTATCAGACCCTTATTTGAGATATTTAATCTTGCTTGGATTTCAGTTTTTGCAGTGTAGCATATGCAACTCTCTTATTTTAACATTCCTGCTTCTGTGCAAGTGTAAAAAGAAGTTAATTACTCCTGAAAGACAAAAGTCTAAACTTGAATAAAAAGTATGATGTCGACAATGTGTGCGCTTCTAAAAAAAAAAAAAAAGATGAAGCCAAACATTCCTTAGATCAGGTCTATCAGGGGGCATGCGGCTCTTTAGCGCCGCCCTAGTGGCTCTCTGGAGCTTTTTAAAAAATGTATGAAAAATGGAAAAAGATGAGGGGGAAAAAAAAAAATCAATTTTTTGTTTTAATATGGTTTCTGTAGGAGGACAAACATGACACAAACCTCCCTAATTGTTACAAAGCACACTGTTTATATTAAACATGCTTCTCTGATTCGAGTATTTGGCGAGCGCCGTTTTGTCCTACTAATTTTGGCGGTCCTTGAACTCACCGTAGTTTGTTTACATGTATAACTGTCTCCGACTTTCTAGGACGTGTTTTATGCCACTTCTTTTTCTCTCTCATTTTGTCCACCAAACTTTTAACGTTGTGCATGAAAGGTGAGTTTTGTTGATGTTATTGACTTGTGTGGAGTGCTAATCAGCAGAGGTGGGACCAAGTCATTGTTTTGCGAGTCACAAGTAAGTCTCAAGTCTTTGCCCTCAAGTCCGAGTCAAGTCCCGAGTCAAGACAGGCAAGCCCCGAGTCAAGTCCAAAGTCAAGACTGGAAAGTCTCAAGTCAAGTCCTAAGTCCTGCATTTTGAGTTTCGAGTCCTTTCAAGTCCTTTTAACCACAGACTAATATATTAACACAGATTGTGTATGCTTTTCAAACGCTGTATTTATTTATTAAAACAAGTGCATTTTAAATTGCAGGAAAGAAAATTGTGCTGACATTGCACTTTATAATAGCACTATTAACCAGTCATTTTAAACATTAACTCATTCCTTTACAGAACAAACACATTGAAAAATAAAGTGCAAATGTACTTATTTGTACAAAAGTGTTAACATTGAAAAAACATGACATATACGTGAACATAACAAAAAAGTTGTACTTTTTATGTCAGGGCCCTATGCTGCATTGCATTTGCAAAAGACCAAATTAGCCAAGAGTCTGTCAGTCATTTGTGCACGATGGGGGCGTAGTATGATGCCACCATGGCTGAAAACTCGCTCCACTGGAGCACTGGAGGCAGGCACTGCCAAGACTCTCATGGCCACTCGGAACAATGAAGGAAGAGTCTTCATGTTCAATGCCCAGAACAAAAGGGGGGAGAGAGTTGTTTTGGGTTGGTGCACTACTTGTAAGTGTATCTTGTGTTTTTTATGTTGATTTAATTAAAAAAAGAAAAAAAAAAAATTATTTCTTGTGCGGCCCGATACCAATCGATCCACGGACCAGTACCGGGCCGTGGCCCGGTGGTTGGGGACCACTGAGGTAAACAACCAACAGTATGTCAGAAAGCTAGCTAAAACGGTACACATATTCATAATATAGTATACATTTTAACTGACCTTTATTTTACTATTTTTGTCTTTTTTTAGGTGGCTAAAATACGCGGTGCTGCTGACTGCCGTCTAACGTTACGTGTGATATATTGACTAACGTAACCCTGCTTAAAAAAAAATCACTGAACAAAAAGTATGAATAAGGTAGTGAACTGCAACAGATTCCCGTGTTTGCAATAACGTTATAACGTTAGCAGTGAGTTTACAGCCTCACTGATTTAACTACACAGCAAATAAAAGTCACGTTACTTAGCCAATAAACGTTATCTTACATTCAAAACTTACCGTTCTTTGTGCAACTTCAAATGCCGGACGAAGTTGGAAGTTGTTGCCTCTCCATCAGTCATTTTCGAACCGCATGTGTTGCATACTGCAAACCGTTTTGTGTTGACCACCTCGTAATTTTTATACCCAAACAAAATTATTTTAGGTATCATTTTTTGTTCACTGGCGTGTGGTTTGGACATGTCTTCTTCCTTGGTTGTCCTGCAATTTGATTGGATGAATGCTGTGTGATGAAAACAAAGTAGATCTAATTTGATTGGCTGTTGTACTGAGACCACACCAGCTGACACACGCAACGCTGATAGACAAGTACACGATGAAAAATACGGAGCGCTCCCGAATAACTTTTTCATCTTTGGGTTTTGGGGAAAGTAGCAAGTCATGTCAAGTCATGTCAATTCAAAAGGCTCAAGTCCAAGTGAAGTCACAAGTCATTGATGTTAAAGTCTAAGTCGAGTTGCAAGTCTTTTTACATTTTGTCAAGTCGAGTCTAAAGTCATCAAATTCATGACTCGAGTCTGACTCGAGTCCAAGTCATGTGACTCGAGTCCACACCTCTGCTAATCAGACATATTTGGTCACTGCATGACTGCAAGCTAATCGATGCTAACATGCTATTTAGGCTAGCTATATGTACATATTGCATCATTATGCCTCATTTGAGCTCATTTAGTTTCCTTTAAGTCCTCTTAATTCAATTTATATCTCATGACACACTATCCGTATGTAATATGGCTTTTAATTTTTTGCGGCTCCAGACAGATTTGTTTTTGTATTTTTGGTCCAATATGGCTCTTTCAACATTTTGGGTTGCCGACCTCTGCCTTAGATTAAAACTGCACGTTTCTGACTTTTTGCTGAAATTGAGAATGATGCAACTTTTCGTTTTAGCTGTACCTAATGAAGTGTCCGGTGAAACAGATTTGTCTTCAACATTTTTTTTCTCCCAATGTGTCGCATGTGTTTAAAAGTCATGGCCCATGTTGAGTTGAGGTCATGTGTTCTACTTCTCACGCTGTTTTTTTTTTTTTTTTTTTTTTACAGGAAGCGTCTCTCCCAAGGCCGGACATCAAGGCTATGGGACCACCGTACCTCTGCTGCTGATGGGCCCGCTCACTAGACCACTCGGCCAACTTGCCCCCGGGGTACGTACCGCCATACTTATTATACCACAAGACCTCAGCCAAGGTTCAAGAGCTCCAATTTGGATCAGCACCTTCAAAGATGGCTGTCTCCACATACACTATATTGCCAAAAGTATTTGGCCACCCATTCAAATGATGAGAATCAGGTGTCCTAATCACTTGGCCCGTCCACAGGTGTATAAAATCCAGCACTTAGGCATGGAGACTGTTTCTACAAACATTTGTGAAAGAACGGGCCGCTCTCAGTTAGGGATGTCCCGATCCGATATTTGGATCGGATCAAAAATTGCGTATCGGCAAGGTATGGGAAAATGCCGATCCAGATCCAGTTTAAAAAAAACTCCGGTCCGTGTTTTCCTACGCACTGATTTAAATAATACATTCCACTTTTCTGCTGCTCCGTAATTTCCGTTCCGCATTTTCCAGCACACCTTCAACACATCCACAATTCTCACGCAGTTGCTTTTAGCTGCTGGCATTACACGACAGGCTCTTCTCACTCTTTTCTGTGTCTCCCTCTCACAGACAGCGAGCGCACCCTCTTACACACGTCACATACTGTCACGTCATACGTCACATACTGTCACGACATACGTCACATACGTATACGTCCTCCCCGAGCAGAGAGGTAGCAGCGTGGCTAACGTTAGCTGTGATGCTAGCGCAGCCGTGCGAGCAACGCTCCCTCTAAGGTGCTCGCCTGTGCAATTGCGCACTGTTTAAGCGTCCTCTGCGCATAGCAAATCTATGCCACGCACAAAATCAAATAAAAAAATAAGCGCATAACAATTTTCGACACACGGACACGACAGAGAAAACAGTTTTCGTCATCATTGTTCAAATATTGTGACGTCTGTCGAGACGCTTATCTCCATTCGGTGCCACACGTCCACACCATCAAAATGCCGAGGCAAAAAAATTCCACATCAACACCGTATGAAAAAATGTGTGATTTTTTTAGTTGTGATTTCCTTCTCTGCATGAAAGTTTAAAAGTAGCATATATTAATGCAGTATGAAGAAGAATGTTTTAATGTAGACATGCAAGCCTTGAAAGAACATTTTGAAAATCAAGACTACATTTCCTGCAAATGGGTGCATTTCTACCCTATATTTTAACTTTAGATTTATTCTCATATTTGGCTGTCTTTTTGACACTTACATCCGGCGCCCCCCTCCACACCCTGGATTATAAATAATGTATATAATTCAATGTGATTATCTTGTGTGATGACTGTATTATGATGATAGTATATATCTGATAGTATATATCTGTATCATGAATCAATTTAAGTGGACCCCGACTTAAACAAGTTGATAAACTTATTGTGGTGTTACCATTTAGTGGTCAATTGTACGGAATATGTACTTCACTGTGCAACCTACTAATAAAAGTCTCAATCAATCAATCAAAACACATAGAATCATCATACTGCTGTGATTATATGCATCAAGTGTTCATTCAAGGCTAAGGCAAAATATCGAGATAAACCTATATTCAATTGAATAGACTGCAAAGACAAGATATTTAATGTTCACACTGGAAAACTTTGTTATTTTTTGCAAATATTCGCTCATTTGGAATTTGATGCCTGCAACATGTTTCAAAGAAGCTGGCACAAGTGGCAAAAGAGACTGAGAAAGTTGAGGAATGCTCATCAAACACTTATTTGGAACATCCCACAGGTGAACGGGCTAATTGGGAACAGGTGAGTGCCATAATTAGGTATAAAAGCAGCTTCAATGGAATGCTCAGTCATTCACAAACAAGGATGGAGCGAGGGTCACCACTTTGTCAACAAATGCGCGTGCAAACAGTTCAAGAACAACATTTCTCAACAAGCATTTGCAAGGAATTTAGGGATTTCACCATCTACACTCCGTAATATCATCAAAAGGTTCAGAGAATCTGGAGAAATCACTGCGGGTAACATTGAATGCCCGTGACCTTGGATCCCTCAGGCGGTGCTGCATCAAAAAGCGACATCAGTGTGTAAAGGATATCACCACATGGGCTCGGGAACACTTCAGAAAACCACTGTCAGTAACTACAGTTGGTCGCTACATCTGTAAAGTGCAAGTTGAAACTCTACTATGCAAAGCCAAAGCCATTTATCAACAACACCCAGAAACGCCGCCGGCTTCGCTGGGCCCGAGCTCATCTAAGATGGACTGATGCAAAGTGGAAAAGTGTTCTGTGGTCTGACCACAGATGACTTTGTGAACAAATGTGTGAGAAAATTGTCCAACAGTTTAAGAACAACATTTCTCAAACAGCTATTGCAAGGAATTTAGGGATTTCACCATCTACGGTTCGTAATATCATCAAAAGGTTCCGAGAATCTGGAGAAATCACTGCATGTAAGCGGCAAGCCCTTGACCTTCGATCCCTCAGGTGGTACTGCTTCAAAAAGCGACATCAGTGTGTAAAAGATATTAAAAAGCGACATCAGTGTGTAAAGGATATCACCACATCTGCTCAGGAACTCTTCAGAAAACCACTGTCAGTAACTACAGTTGGTCGCTACATCTGTAAGTGCAAGTTAAAACTCTACTATGCAAAGCGAAAGCCATTTATCAACAACACCCAGAAACGCCGCCGGCTTCGCTGGTCCCCGAGCTCATCTAAGATGGACTGATGCAAAGTGTAAAAGTGTTCTGTGGTCTGACGAGTCCACATTTCAAATTGTTTTTTGGAAACTGCGGACATTGTGTCCTACGGAATAAAGAGGAAAAGAACCATCAGGATTGTTCTAGGTGCAAAGTGAGCAGCTATAATAACTGTGAAGGCGCCATAAATGCTGAAAGGTACATACAGGTTTTGGAGCAACATATGTTGCCATCCAAGCAACGTTATCATGGACGCCCCTGCTTATTTCAGCAAGACAATGCCAAGCCACGTGTTACATCAACATGGCTTCATAGTTAAAGAGTGCGGGTACTAGGCTGGCCTGCCTGTAGTCCAGACCTGTCTCCCATTGAAAATGTGTGGCGCATTATGAAGCCTAAAATACCACAACGGAGACTGTTGAACAACTTAAGCTGTACATCAAGCAAGAATGGGAAATAATTCCACCTGAAAAGCATCAAAAATGTGTCTCCTCAGTTCCCAAACCTTTACTGAGTGTTGTTAAAAGGAAAGGCCATGTAACACAGTGGTAAAAATGCCCCTGTGACAACTTTTTGCTGCTAACTCGGCACCACTCGTTGGTCCATTTCCCCGTCCTGTTGGGGGGGGAGATGTCCCAATACTTTTGTCTGTGTCGTGTATGTTATCGGGACTTCCTTTTCCCCGCAGCTCCATTGTGCCTCTTCACATCCTGCTTGGTGTCAATAAGAGGTGAAGTGTGACACGTCCACGCCATTTACCCCCCCCCTCTTCTTTTTGGTTGTTCCAGGGTTATCCTTCGTCATTGC
>NC_084549.2:69415000-69440000 GCF_033978685.3 Nerophis lumbriciformis | reverse complement strand
GTGTTATAATGAAGACAACACATGATGTAAGTGTCAATATTAGCCTACTATCAAAATGACTTTGTAAGTCTTATATAAGTGTTATAATGAAGACAACACATGATGTAAGTGTTTATATTAGCCTACTATCAAAATGACTTTGTAAGTCTTATATAAGTGTTATAATGAAGACAACACATGATGTAAGTGTTTATATTAGCCTACTATCAAAATGACTTTGTAAGTCTTATATAAGTGTTATAATGAAGACAACACATGATGTAAGTGTCAATATTAGCCTACTATCAAAATGACTTTGTAAGTCTTATATAAGTGTTATAATGAAGGCAACACATGATGTCAGTGTCTATATTAGCCTACCAACCAACATATATTTTTTTCTGTTAAAATGAAAAAGTCAATTACATTTAGTGAGAAAGTATGAAGTACTTTATTGACACATATCATTTCCAGGTGTTTGCGGGCCAGATAAGATGATGTCCCGGGCCAGATCTGGACCCCGGGGCCTTGGGTTTGACAACCTGTGTCATACAGGAACTTTAAAAAAAATGTTTTACTCCTACTTTATCCCACAATCTCAAGGAAATACAACCAGCGCAGGCACTTTCTGATGAAACATTCACTTTAAAACTGTGGCCCCTTTAAGTTGTTTGTGCTAATTTAGAAACAATTATTCTAACAGTTTGATTGTAGAATATGTCGATCAAGAGGGGGGGTGACGTTCATATGTTGTCAATATTCAGTGTTTTATCGTTCATAGAAAAATGTAGAATTCCATTCCGTTTTTTAAGGCGGTTTATCATAACGTTTTTAGCACTCAATCAGACATTATTGTGAGGTTTTGTATTAGTGTTCCTAAAAATAGACATACCGGTCCACAGACACATTTTTTTTTCTCTAAATTCGACCTCTCGAGTCAAAATAATTGCCCAGGCCTGATGCAGTAGAATAGAGACCTATCGACAAGTTTGAAAAATAAACTTTTTTTCAAGGTCCCCCTGCACACACTTTGTAAATTCATTTCCACCGATCGAACCCTCCCCCCTCTCCTATTCTTCCCCGCGACCCGTGAGTCATCCGTCACCAGGTTTGAGGTCCTGGCCATTCCCATCCGCTTGGCCAGATGTGTCCTCTTGATATGTGCAGCCTGCTCTGGACAGGTGGTCTCTGACCTCGCTCCGTCTCGTCTCGAGCATTTCCAATGACGTCGGTGGATACGCGGTACCCCGACTTGGGTGTTAGGTGTGTATTTTCTCGCACGTCATTATAATGTGCAGTGATGTTTTCTAATGACCGCGAGTTTTGAACTATACAAAGTATTTCAATGGTTGGAATCTGCGCTTTTGCATGATATACTAGTTACTAGAGATGTCCGATAATGGCTTTTTTGCCGATATTCCGATATTGTCCAACTCTTTATTACCGATTCCGATATCAACCGATACCGATATATACAGTCGTGGAATTAACACATTATTATGCCTAATTTTGTTGTGATGCCCTGCTGGATGCATTAAACAATGTAACAAGGTTTTCCAAAATAAATCAACTCACTGCCATATTTATTATTGAAGTCACAAAGTGCATTATTTTTTTTAACATGCCTCAAAACAGCAGCTTGAAATTTGGGACATGCATGAGGAGGTTGAGGTGGGCGGTGTTGAGTTGGGGGGGGGGGTTTATATTGTAGTGTTCCGGAAGAGTTAGTGCTGCAAGGGTTTCTGGGTATTTGTTCTGTTGTGTTTATGTTGTGTTACGGTGCGGATGGTCTCCCGAAATGTGTTTGTCATTCTTGTTTGGTGTGGGTTCACAGTGTGGCGCATATTTGTAACAGTGTTAGATCTCTGCTGCCTTGTGTTTATTATTTTGCACCACACCGGTCTGTGAATGTTCGTCACTGCCGGGCTGCGTGTGACTCACACTTGACTGATCCCTGCCAAATGATTGGCTCTATGATCGTGACCTTTAGGTCTCATTATGGTTCTTTATGACCTTTTGAGCTGAGGAAATAGAGCTTTACGCACAGGAAAATGTCAAACAGCCACAATATTACAAAACCCATAACCAGTGAAGTTGGCACGTTGTGTAAATGGTAAATAAAAAGAGAATACAATGATTTGCAAATCCTTTTCAACTTATATTCAATTGAATAGACTACAAAGACAAGATATTCATTAACTTAGAATTTAATGGCAGCAACACATTGCAAAAAAGGTGTCACAGGGGCATTTTTACCACTGTGTTACATGGCCTTTCCTTTTAACAACAATCAGTAAACGTTTGGGAACTGAGCAGACACATTTTTGAAGCTTTTCAGGTGGAATTCTTTCCCATTCTTGCTTGATGTACAGCTTAAGTTGTTCAACAGTCCGGGGGTCTCCGTTGTGCTATTTTAGGCTTCATAATCTTTATTATTACTATGAAGCCACGCTGTTGTAATACATTGTCTTGCATTATCTTGGTGAAATAAGCAGGGGCGTCCATAAAAAAGACATTGCTTGGATGGCAACATGTGTTGTTCCCAAACCTGTATGTACTTTTCAGCATTAATGGTGCCTTCAAGGATGTGTAAGTTACCTATGTCTTGGGCACTAATACACCCCCATACCGTCTCAGATGCTGGCTTTTCATTTTTGCGCCCAGAACAATCCAGATGGTTCTTTTCCTCTTTGTTCCGGAAGACACGACGTCCACAGTTTCCAAAAACAATTTGTAATGTGGACTGGTCAGACCACAGAACACTTTTCCACTTTGCATCAGTCCATCTTAAAAGAGCTCGGGGCCCAGAGAAGCCGGAGGTGTGTCTGGGTGTTGTTGACAAATGGCTGTGGCTTTGCATAATAGAGTTTTAACTTGCACTTACAGATGTAGCGAGAAACTGTAGTTACTGACAGTGGGTTTCTGAAGTGTTCCTGAGCCCATGTGGTGATATCCTTGTCTTGGTGAAATAAGCAGGGGCGTCCATGAAAAAGACGTTGCTTGGAAGGCAACATATGTTGTTCCCAAACCTGTATGTACTTTTCAGCATTAATGGTGCCTTCACAGATGTGTAAGTTACCCATGCCTTGGGCACTAATACACCCCCATACCATCACACATGCTGGCTTTTCATTTTTGTCGCCCAGAACAATCCAGATGGTTCTTTTCCTCTTTGTTCCGGAAGACACGACGTCCACAGTTTCCAAAAACAATTTGTAATGTGGACTGGTCAGACCACAGAACACTTTTCCACTTTGCATCAGTCCATCTTAAAAGAGCTCGGGGCCCAGAGAAGCCGGAGGTGTGTCTGGGTGTTGTTGACAAATGGCTGTGGCTTTGCATAATAGAGTTTTAACTTGCACTTACAGATGTAGCGAGAAACTGTAGTTACTGACAGTGGGTTTCTGAAGTGTTCCTGAGCCCATGTGGTGATATCCTTGTCTTGGTGAAATAAGCAGGGGCGTCCATGAAAAAGACGTTGCTTGGAAGGCAACATATGTTGTTCCCAAACCTGTATGTACTTTTCAGCATTAATGGTGCCTTCACAGATGTGTAAGTTACCCATGTCTTGGGCACTAATACACCCCCATACCATCTCAGATGCTGGCTTTTCATTTTTGCGCCCAGAACAATCCAGATGGTTCTTTTCCTCTTTGTTCCGGAAGACACAACGTCCACAGTTTCCAAAAATAATTTGTAATGTGGACTGGTCAGACCACAGAACACTTTTCCACTTTGCATCAGTCCATCTTAAAAGAGCTCGGGGCCCAGAGAAGCCGGAGGTGTGTCTGGGTGTTGTTGACAAATGGCTGTGGCTTTGCATAATGGAGTTTTAACTTGCAGTTACAGATGTAGCGACAAACTGTAGTTACTGACAGTGTTTTTTTTTAAGTGTTCCTGAGCCCGTGTGGTGATACCCTTTACACACTGATGTCGCTATTTGATGCAGTACCACCTGAGGGATTGAAAGTCCGTAATATCATCACTTATGTGCAGTGATTTCTCCAGATTTTCTGAACATTTTGATGATATTACGGACTGTAGATGGTGAAATTCCTAAATTCCTTGCAATAGCTGGTTGAGAATTGTTGTTCTTAAACTGTTCAACAATTTGCTCACGCATTTGTTGACAAAGTGGTGACCCTCGCCCCATCCTTGCTTGTGAATGACTGAGCATTTCGTGGAAGCTGCTTTCATACCCAATCATGGCACCCACCTGTTCCCAATTAGCCTTTTAACTAGAGATGTCCGATAATATCGCCGATAAATGCGTTAAAATGTAATATCAAAAATGATCGGTATCGTTTTTTTTATTATCGGTATGTTTTTTTTTTTTTTTTTTTTTTTTTTTTTTTTTAATTAAATCAACATAAAAAACACAAGATACACTTACAATTAGTGCACCAACCCAAAAAACCTCCCTCCCCCATTTACACTCATTCACACAAAAGGGTTGTTTCTTTCTGTTATTAATATTGTGGTAGGTTCCTACATTATATATCAATATATATCAATACAGTCTGCAAGGGATACAGTCCGTAAGCACACATGATTGTGCGTGCTGCTGGTCCACTCATAGTACTAACCTTTAACAGTTAATTTTACTCATTTTCATTCATTACTAGTTTCTATGTAACAACCACCATTGAATGACAGTGACCTTCGATCCCTGTATCAAAAACCGACATCAATCTCTAAAGGATATCACCACATGGGCTCAGGAACACTTCAGAAAACCACTATCACTAAATACAGTTGGTCGCTACATCTGTAAGTGCAAGTTAAAGCTCTACTATGCAAAGCGAAAGCCATTTATCAACAACATCCAGAAACGCCGCCGGTTTCTCCGGGCCCGAGATCATCTAAGATGGACTCATGCAAAGTGGTATGGGGGTGCATTAGTGCCCAAGGCATGGGTAACTTACACATCTGTGAAGGCACCATTAATGCTGAAAGGTACATACAGGTTTTGGAACAACATATGCTGCCATCTAAGCGCCATCTTTTTCATGGACGCCCCTGCTTATTTCAGCAAGACAATGCCAAGCCACATTCAGCACGTGTTACAACAGCGTGGCTTCGTAAAAAAAAGAGTGCGGGTACTTTCCTGGCCCGCCTGCAGTCCAGACCTGTCTCCCATCGAAAATGTGTGGCGCATTGTGAAGCGTAAAATACGACAGCGGAGACCCCCGGACTGTTGAACGACTGAAGCTCTACATAAAACAAGAATGGAAAAGGATTCCACTTTCAAAGTTTCAACAATTAGTTTCCTCAGTTCCCAATCGTTTATTGAGTGTTGTTAAAAGAAAAGGTGATGTAACACAGTGGTGAACATGCCCTTTCCCAACTACTTTGGCACGTGTTGCAGCCATGAAATTCTAAGTTAATTATTATTTGCAAAAAAAAAATAAAGTTTATGAGTTTGAACATCAAATATCTTGTCTTTGTAGTGCATTCAATTGAATATCCGTTTATATTTACATCTAACACAATTTCCCAACTCATATGAAAACAGGGTTTGTATATATATATATATATATATATATATATATATATATATATATATATATATATATATATATATATATATATATATATATGTGTATATATATATATATACACATTTATATAATATAATATAATTATATATATATATATATATAATTATATATATAATTATATATATATATATGAACTTTGAACATGTCACGAGGGAGGTGCTGGACATTGAGTCCGAGTGGACCATGTTCCGCACCTCTATTGTCGAGGCGGCTGATTGGAGCTGTGGCCGCAAGGTAGTTGGTGCCTGTCTTGGCGGTAATCCTAGAACCCGTTGGTGGACACCGGCGGTGAGGGATGCCGTCAAGCTGAAGAAGGAGTCCTATCGGGTTCTTTTGGCTCATGGGACTCCTGAGGCAGCGGACAGGTACCGACAGGCCAAGCGGTGTGCGGCTTCAGCGGTCGCGGAGGCAAAAACTCGGACATGGGAGGAGTTCGGGGAAGCCATGGAAAACGACTTCCGGACGGCTTCGAAGCGATTCTGGACCACCATCCGCCGCCTCAGGAAGGGGAAGCAGTGCACTACCAACACCGTGTATGGTGCGGATGGTGTCCTGCTGACCTCGACTGCGGAAGTTGTGGATCGGTGGAGGGAATACTTCGAAGACCTCCTCAATACCACCAACACGTCTTCCTATGAGGAAGCAGTGCCTGGGGAATCTGTGGTGGGCTCTCCTATTTCTGGGGCTGAGGTTGCTGAGGTAGTTAAAAAGCTCCTCGGTGGCAAGGCCCCGGGGGTGGATGAGATCCGCCCGGAGTTCCTTAAGGCTCTGGATGCTGTAGGGCTGTCTTGGTTGACAAGACTCTGCAGCATCGCGTGGACATCGGGGGCAGTACCTCTGGATTGGCAGACCGGGGTGGTGGTTCCTCTCTTTAAAAAGGGGCTCCGGAGGGTGTGTTCTAACTATCGTGGGATCACACTCCTCAGCCTTCCCGGTAAGGTCTATTCAGGTGTACTGGAGAGGAGGCTACGCCGGATAGTCGAACCTCGGATTCAGGAGGAACAGTGTGGTTTTCGTCCTGGTCGTGGAACTGTGGACCAGCTCTATACTCTCGGCAGGGTCCTTGAGGGTGCATGGGAGTTTGCCCAACCAGTCTACATGTGCTTTGTGGACTTAGAGAAGGCATTCGACCGTGTCCCTCGGGAAGTCCTGTGGGGAGTGCTCAGAGAGTATGGGGTTTCGGACTGTCTGATTGTGGCGGTCCGCTCCCTGTATGATCAGTGTCAGAGCTTGGTTCGCATTGCCGGCAGTAAGTCGGACACGTTTCCAGTGAGGGTTGGACTCCGCCAAGGCTGCCCTTTGTCACCCATTCTGTTCATAACTTTTATGGACAGAATTTCTAGGCGCAGTCAAGGCGTTGAGGGGATCCGGTTTGGTGGCTGCAGGATTAGGTCTCTGCTTTTTGCAGATGATTTGGTCCTGATGGCTTCATCTGGCCAGGATCTTCAGCTCTCACTGGATCGGTTCGCAGCTGAGTGTGAAGCGACTGAGATGAGAATCAGCACCTCCAAGTCCGAGTCCATGGTTCTCGCCCGGAAAAGGGTGGAGTGCCATCTCCGGGTTGGGGAGGAGATCTTGCCCCAAGTGGAGGAGTTCAAGTACCTCGGAGTCTTGTTCACGAGTGAGGGAAGAGTGGATGGTGAGATCGACAGGCGGATCGGTGCGGCGTCTTCAGTAACGCGGACGCTGTATCGATCCGTTGTGGTGAAGAAGGAGCTGAGCCGGAAGGCAAAGCTCTCAATTTACCGGTCGATCTACGTTCCCATCCTCACCTATGGTCATGAGCTTTGGGTTATGACCGAAAGGACAAGATCACGGGTACAAGCGGCCGAAATGAGTTTCCTCCGCCGGGTGGCGGGGCTCTCCCTTAGAGATAGGGTGAGAAGCTCTGTCATCCGGGGGGAGCTCAAAGTAAAGCCGCTGCTCCTCCACATCGAGAGGAGCCAGATGAGGTGGTTCGGGCATCTGGTCAGGATGCCACCAGAGCGCCTCCCTAGGAAGGTGTTTAGGGCATGTCCGACCGGTAGGAGGCCACGGGGAAGACCCAGGACACGTTGGGAAGACTATGTCTCCCGGCTGGCCTGGGAACGCCTCGGGATCCCCCGGGAGGAGCTGGACGAAGTGGCTGGGGAGAGGGAAGTCTGGGCTTCCCTGCTTAGGCTGCTGCCCCCGCGACCCGACCTCGGATAAGCGGAAGAAGATGGATGGATGGATGGATTATATATATATATATATATATATATATATATATATATATATATATATATATAATTATATATATATTATATATTAGTAATACATACAAATATTGTTTTACTTTCTTTTTTATTCAAGAAAATGTTTTTAATTTATTTATCTTATTTTATTTCATTAATTTTTTTTAAAAGTATCTTATCTTCACCATACCTGGTTGTCCAAATTAGGCATAATAATGTGTTAATTCCACGACTGTATGTATCGGTTGATATCGGTATCTGTAATTAAAGAGTTGGACAATATCGGGATATCAGCAAAAAGCCATTATCGGACATCCCTACTTTTAACCCGTGTGATGTTCCAAATAAGTGTTTGATGAGCATTTGTCTTTTTTGCCACTTGTGCCAGCTTTTTTAAAACATGTTACAGGCATCAAATGAGCTAATATTTGCAAAAAATAACAACGTTTTCCAGTTCGAACGTTAAGTATCTTGTCTTTGCAGTCTATTCAATTGAATATAGGTCGAAAACAGTGACGTGCGGTGAGGTTCATGACTGGTGAGGCACTGACTTCATCACAGTCAGATTTACAAACATATGAACCCTAAAGAGTATCTTATTCACCATTTGATTGGCAGCAGTTAACGGGTTGTGTTTAAAAGCTCATACCAGCATTCTGCCCTGCTTGGCACTCAGCATCAAGGCTTGGAATTGGGGGTTATTAAATCACCAAAAATTATTCCCGGGCGCGGCGCGGCTGCTGCTCACTGCTCCCCTCACCTCCCAGGGGGTGATAAAGGGAATGGGTCAAATGCAGAGGACAAATTTCATTACACCTAGTGTGTGTGTGACAATCATTGCTACTTTAACTTAACTTTAACTTTACACATACAAACTGTAGCACACAAAAAAGCACATTTAATTAAAAAAACGTTATTATGGTCTTACATTTACTTATAAATGAAGTCCATTCGCCGCTGTTGTGCTGGATTAATGCACCCCCTGACAGGAGTGTTATATCAACTAAAGCCCTCACTTCAACTTTCCACGTGCAAGATTGAACCTATTTAAAAAAGTGTAACCGAGGGTTTATAAATGTCGCCTATACTGTATGAAACTACAAAATAACAAACACAGAGGCTCCAGTTTACACGAGGACCACTTTATTTACCTTCTTTCAAAAACCTCCGCTCCACTACAACATGTCATCACTTCCGCTCTTGGCGCCTTCAAAATAAGAGCTCAAGGCATATACTGCATAACAGCGCATAACAGGAACTTGACATCACAAAGAGGAAATCCCATAAAAATAGGTTACAAAAGTTATTTAATAAGAAGCCAAAAAATGCAAAAAACAATAATGTTCGTGTTGGAGGAGTTGTGAATTAGGTACACCTGCAGTCTGCAGGTGTACCTAATGTTGTGGCCCTGCAGTCATTCACAACTCCTCCAACACGAACATTATTGTTTTTGCACTTTTTGGCTTCTTATGAAATAACTTTTTTAAATAGATTCAATCTTGCACGTGGAAAGTTTAAGTGTGGGCTTTAGTTGATATAACAATTCTACGGCGGGGGTGCAGGAGGCGGGATTACTGGAGCCTCAGCCAGTGCGTCTTTTGCAGCCGTTTTGTGATCGCTCAGCACAAGAAATACGTTACACACATACAGCTGTTGACAAAATACACTGTACATTATATACCTCAGCTAACTAAACTATGTAAATGTATAATATAATTCATATAGCAATACAGTCTCACTGCACAGCAGGCCAGCAGTTAGCCGAGTCCACAATCCATGTTGAGGCACTGAGTGACGTGCCTCAACTGGCTGCTGATCACCGCACCGTCTCTTCTCAGAATTTGAACGGCAAATGTGAAAATTCAGCAATTTTGAATAAAAATTATCTAAAACTGGTGAAGTTAAATGGAAAATAACTTTATAGTATAATCACTGGATACATTTAACAATTTAATTTTTTTTTTTTCTTTTTACATTTTTTTTCTTTCCTGCCTCTAGTGACCGCACGTCACTGGTTGAAAAGGATTTATTGTAATTTGTTTTTATTCTATAAAGTCTATAAAGTCCTGCAGTAATTTAACAATAATGTTAGTAAAATAAATGTAGTCTATAAAGTCCTGCAGTAATTTAACAATAATGTTTGTAAAATAATTGTAGTCTATAAAGTCCTGCAGTAATTTAACAATAATGTTAGTAAAATAAATGTAGTCTATAAAGTCTTGAAGTAATTTAACAATACTGTTAGTAAAATAAATGTAGTCTATAAAGTCCTGCGGTAATTTAACAATAATGTTAGTAAAATAAATGTAGTCTATAAAGTCCTGCGGTAATTTAACAATAATGTTAGTAAAATAAATGTAGTCTATAAAGTCCTGCGGTAATTTAACAATAATGTTAGTAAAATAAATGTAGTCTATAAAGTCCTGCGGTAATTTAACAATAATGTTAGTAAAATAAATGTAGTCTATAAAGTCCTGCGGTAATTTAACAATAATGTTAGTAAAATAAATGTAGTCTATAAAGTCCTGCAGTAATTTAACAATAATGTTAGTAAAATAGGGCAGCACGGTGGCAGAGGGGTTAGTGCGTCTGCCTCACAATACGAAGGTGCTGAGTAGTCTGGGGTTCAATCCCAGGCTCAGGATCTTTCTGTGTGGAGTTTGCATGTCCTCCCCGTGACTGCGTGGGTTCCCTCCGGGTACTCCGGCTTCCTCCCACCTCCAAAAACATGCACCTGGGGATAAGTTGATTGGCAACACTAAATTGGCCCTAGTGTATGAATGTGAGTGTGAATGTTGTCTGTCTATCTGTGTTGGCCCTGCGATGAGGTGGCGACTTGTCCAGGGTGTACCCCGCCTTCCGCCCGATTGTAGCTGAGATAGGCTCCAGCGCCCCCCGCGACCCCGAAGGGAATAAGCGGTAGAAAATGGATGGATGGATGGATGTTTTTATTCACCATTTACACAACATGCCAACGTCGCTGGTTTTGGGTTTTGTACAATCATTTCTCAAATACTGGTTTTGACTGAAAACAGTGCCTGTTAAATGATTGACGAGGACAATTCCTACAATCTGCATTTTAAAACCTGCAACATAATCAGTTTATTACACGACATCATGACTATGAACCACCTTTATTCCCTCCCCCAGCCCTTTACTCAAATCCTTAACCCATTTGTCGGTGCGCCTCGTGCAGAAAAACCTTGTTCGCTTCCCAATGAGAACATTTCCTTTCATTCTTTTGCGGCAGGAAAAGAAAGGAGGAAAGGGTCCTTCTGAAACACATGGTTAACGTCGCATCAACATCATTATGTTTCTGGCAGAAATCCCCATCGCAACATCCTCTGTGTGTTTTTCAATATGCGCTCCACATCTCCAAAAACTGAATGAAGCCCGTTTTTGTATGCAAACAAAAAGACCTATTCTTTTCCCTGTGTTGAGCAGGAGCATCAAGCCTGCCGTGCTTGACTAAAAATAGACCGTTTTTCCTTATCTCCTGCTGTGTCTTCCCAGTTTTAACCAGACATTCAACCATTAATGGTTTCCAAAACATTCACGGTAATTGGCTTCCGCGTTTGCTCTGAGTGTGTTGGGACTATGCCAGGGAACTCTGCTCCGCCTGTCACAATCCATACACGCCTAAACGCAAAGTTCCAGTGCTTCCACTTTTTTATGTTACAGCCTTCTTCCAAAATGGAATCAATTATTTTTGTGTCCTGAAATTCCTACAGACAATAGCCCATAATATGCACTAGGGCAGGGGTCGGCAACCCGCGGCTCCGGAGCCGCATGCGGCTCTTTGCTCACTCTGATGCGGCTCAGCAGCTTACTTGCTGAACCCCCCAATTTTCCCCGTGAGACTTCCGGATTTCAGTGCCTCTCGCAGAAAACCCCCGAGATTATTATTCACCGATTTTCACCCTTACGGTTATAATAAGGACGTATCATGATGGTACAACATTTGGTGCCCTCTATAATCTGTATTAACAGCGTGCCAGCCTAACACTTGTTATACAATATACATCTTCCGCTTGCACACGTACGTGACAGCAAGGCGTACTTGGTCAACAGCCACACAGGTTACACTGACGGTGGTCATATAAAACAACTTTAACACTCTTACTAATAATGCGCCACACTTTGAACCAAAACCAAACAAGAATGACAAACACATTTCGGGAGAACATCTGCACCTCAACACAACATAAACACAACAGTACAAACACCCAGAATCCCATGCAGCCCTGACTCTTCCGGGCTACATTATACACCCCTGCTACCACCAAACCCCGCCCCCACCCCAACCCTGCTCCCTCACACATCAACCCCCCCCACCCCCCTCCCTCTCTGTGCGTCGGTTGAGGTGGGCGGGGTTTGGTAGCGGGGGTGTATAATGTATCCCGGAAGAGTTAGGGCTGCATGGGATTCTGGGTATTTGTCCTGTTGTGTTTATGTTGTTTTACGGTGCAGATGTTCTCCCGAAATTTGTTTGTCATTCTTGTTTGGTGTGGGTTCACAGTGTGGCGCATTATTAGTAAGAGTGTTAAAGTTTTATTTTTTATACCGCCACCGTCAGTGTGACCTGTGTGGTTGTTGACCAAGTATGCCTTGCTGTTACTTAAGTGAGCAAGTGGAAGCCTCATACAACGTGTGGCTGATCAGGCACGCTGGCTGTAGTGGGTGCTGTATGCTGTACAATCACGGCACGCATGACGCTGACAAGTGTCATTCATTTAAAACCCGCGTGCCGCACCAGCTTTCAAATTCCACATAAAGGTGTGGGCAGCATGTCTGGGACCCCTGATTTATACATAGTACAAAGCAAAAAAAACAACTTTGTATGCAGTGTTATTTCATTTAAAAGTTCAAAAAATTTTTGCGGCTCACATTGTTTTCTATAATTTGTGAAACTGGTCAAAATGGCTCTTTGACTGGTAAAGGTTGCCAACCCCTGCACTAGGGGAGTAACGGTACACAGAAATTTCGGTTCGGTACGTACCTCGGTTTAGAGGTCACGGTTCGGTTCATTTTCGGTACAGTAAGAAAACAAAAAAATAAAAAATTTTTTGGTTATTATTTACCAAATTTGTAAACAATGGCTTTATCATTTTAAAGGGGAACATTATCACCAAGACCTATGTAAGCGTCAATATATACCTTAATGTTGCAGAAAAAAGACCTTTTTTTTTTTTTTAACCGATTTCCGAACTCTAAATGGGTGAATTTTGGCGAATTAAACGCCTTTCTATTATTCGCTCTCGGAGCAATCGGGAAGCAATCCGCCATTTTCTCAAACACCGAGTCAAATCAGCTCTGTTATTTTCCATTTTTTCGACTGTTTTCCGTACCTTGGAGACATCATGCCTCGGAGGGTGTAACACAGGGGTGCTCACACTTTATCTGCAGGCGAGCTACTTTTCAATTGATCAAGTCGTGGGGATCTACCTCATTCATATATATAGTTTATATTTACTTATTTATGAAATATATGTTTTTGTTAACAAGTTAAAGGTGTTTAATGATAATGCAAGCATGTTTAACACATATAGTTAATATTGTTAACAAGTTAAAGGTGTTTAAAGATAATGCAAGCATGTTTAACACATATAGTTAATATTGTTAATAAATTAAAGGTGTTTAATGATAATACAAGCATGTTTAACACATATAGTTAATATTGTTAACAAGTTAAAGGTGTTTAATGATAATACAAGCATGTTTAACACATATAGTTAATATTGTTAATAAGTTAAAGGTGTTTAAAGATAATGCAAGCATGTTTAACACATATAGTTAATATTGTTAACAAGTTAAGGTGTTTAAAGATAATACAAGCATGTTTAACACATATAGTTAATATTGTTAATAAGTTAAAGGTGTTTAAAGATAATACAAGCATGTTTAACACATATAGATTCCTTTCTTTCATGAAGACAAGAATATAAGTTGGTGTATTACCTGATTCTGATGACTTGCATTAATTGGAATCAGACAGTGGTGCTAAAAACGTCCGCATTTTCGAATGGAGGAGAAAAAAGTCCTCCTTTCTGTCCAATACCACATGAAAGTGGTTGGTTTTTGGCATCTTATTTGTCCAGCTTCCGTACTCCTTTGTATACACTTTACAAGAAATACATTGTCGGCAAACTCCGTAGCTTGCTAGCTTGTGCACGCCAGCTTTCTGAGACTCGTTTTGTTAGCGCAACTGTGCAACTGTGCAGTCGGTCTTTGGAGTTTTGACGACAGGTACGACGCCAGAGTCTGTTGAAATAAAGTGTTTCTCGCCTTCCTGTCGGTAATTTGAATGAGCTGGCAGCAGCCAGCGTCATCTCAGAAGACCCTCGGGTGCCGCGAATGTCAATCAAGTGACGAAAGTGACGTCATAGTGAAGATTTATGATCGCTCATTTTTAGGACTATTTTTTTAATGCCTGACTGGTGATCGACTGACACACCCTCCGAGATCGACCGGTAGCTCGCGATCGACGTAATGAGCACTCCTGGTGTAACAACACGAACAGGGACGGATTCAAGTTGCACCAGTGGCCCAAAGATGCGAAAGTGGCAAGAAATTGGACGTTTGTTCCGCACACTTTACCGACGAAAGCTATGCTACGACAGAGATGGCAAGAATGTGTGGATATCCTGCGACACTCAAAGCAGATGCATTTCCAACGATAAAGTCAAAGAAGTCTGCCGCCAGACCCCCATTGAATCTGCCGGAGTGTGTGAGCAATTCAGGGACAAAGGACCTCGGTAGCACGGCAAGCAATGGCGGCAGTTTGTTCCCGCAGACGAGCGAGCTAAACCCCCTGGATGTCTTGGCTCACACCGTCCCTTATGCCACCGAAGATGATCAAGAGAAGAATATCGTCCCTAGCTTCCCTGGCCTGCTGACATCAACTCCAAAACTGGACATATCAGCTTTCAGGAAAAGAGAGCGGATGAGTGTATGTCTACAGAATATATTAATTGATGAAAATTGGGCTGTCTGCACTCTCAAAGTGCATGTTGTTGCCAAATGTATTTCATATGCTGTAAACCTAGTTCATAGTTGTTAGTTTCCTTTAATGCCAAACAAACACATACCAATCGTTGGTTAGAAGGTGATCGCCGAATTCGTCCTCGCTTTCTCCCGTGTCGCTGGCTGTCGTGTCGTTTTCGTCGGTTTCGCTTGCATACGGTTCAAACCGATATGGCTCAATAGCTTCAGTTTCTTCTTCAATTTGGTTTTCGCTACCTGCCTCCACACTACAACCATCCGTTTCAATACATGCGCAATCTGTTGAATCGCTTAAGCCGCTGAAATCCGAGCTAATGTCGCTATAGCTTGCTGTTCTATCCGCCATGTTTGTTTGTGTTGGCATCACTATGTGACGGGTGTATATAACGATGGTTAAAATCAGGCACTTTAAAGCTTTTTTTAGGGATATTGCGTGATGGGTAAAATTTTGAAAAAAACTTCGAGAAATAAAATAAGCCACTGGGAACTGATTTTTAATGGTTTTAACCCTTCTGAAATTGTGATAATGTTCCCCTTTAACATTGGGAACACTATAATAATTGTGCCCATGTTAATCAACATTAAACTGCCTCAAGTTGTTGCTCAGATTAAATAAAATGACAAAACTTTTCTTCTACATATAAAAAGTGCAACATTAAACAGTTTCAAGATTTTTACTAGAGATAAATGCTTTAAAATGTAATATCGGAAATTATCGGTATCGGGTTTTTTATTATCGGTATCGTTTTGTTTTTGTTTTTTGTTTTTAATTAAATCAACATAAAAAACACAAGATACACTTACAATTAGTGCACCAACCCCCCAAAAAACGCCCTCCCCCATTTACACCCATTCACACTCATTCACACAAAAGGGTTGTTTCTTTCTGTTATTAATATTCTGGTTCCTACATTATATATCAATATATATCAATACAGTCTGCCAGGATACAGTCCGTAAGCACACATGATTGTGCGTGCTGCTGGTCCACTAATAGTACTAACCTTTAACACTTAATTGTACTCATTTTCATTAATTACTAGTTTCCATGTAACTGTTTTTATATTGTTTTACTTTCTTTTTTATTCAAGAAAATGTTTTTAATTTATTCATCTTATTTTATTTAGTGAATTTTTAAAAAAAGGACCTTATCTTCACCATACCTGGTTGTCCAAATCAGGCATAATAATGTGTTAATTCCACGATTGTATATATCGGTATCGGTTGATATCGGTATCGGTAATTAAGAGTTGGACAATATCGGATATCCGCAAAAAAGCCATTATCGGACATCCCTAATTTTTACTATGTAAATGTTATATTTTTATCTACATGTGATAGCAGGGACCCTGCCATTCAAACCTAGGCTGCTCCATTACTAATGATTAATGTAACTATAGCTGGAAAAAAAAAATAGTACAATAGCAATAGGAGAGACTATTCATCCCTGAACACCATGGAGTTCATGTAGGCTTTATGATGCAGTTGCATTGTTATATCAACTATCAGAGACAGAAACTCTTCATTTAACATAATGTCCTGCTTCAACACAACTCAATCAACACAGGAAAAAGGTGAAGTGAAATAACAGACAGACAGGGCTTTGCTGTCCGTAACACACACACACACACACACACACACGTAATGATTGTGAACGATTGAACATTCCAAGAAAAGAGCAGTTCCCCTTTAACCTGTTTTCCTTCTCAATTCTGAAATGGAGGGTGTGCCCCACGTGAGAGGAATCCAAACAAGCTTGGATAATAATAATTTAGCTTCATTAAAGTATGTCGATTTCTAAGTGAAATCCATTGATTTTTGTCCGCTTTAGTCGGGTGGATTTGGAAAGTTGAGATTCCTTATTAAAAAAAACAAATTACCATTTTTTGCAAATGCTAAAAAAAAATCAATCTGCTCTTTACAAAGTTTACTTCACAATAGTCAAGTTTGACTGTCTTTTCGGTACATGCTAGCAAAATGGGCAAAATCTAACAAATCAGATTCGAGTATAAAAATCCTTAGTTGAAGGATTATTTAGTTTCCAAAAACAATTGGAAATGTGGACTCGTCCGACCACAGAACACTTTCCCACTTTGAATCAGGCCTGTCATGATCCGTGATCATGTTTTCGTTATGTTCTGTTAGTTTAACTCCATAGTTCCTGTATTTTGTGCACTCTTGTTTGTTTTGGTTGCCATGGTGGCATATGATTTTCACCTGCCGCTGGTGTTCGGACGCTCACCTGGCTCTAATCAAGAGACTATTTAAACCGCCTTTGCCAGTCAGTCCTGGCGTCAATGCTCGTTTTCAGGTTTGATTCTATAGTTATGCTAGTTATTGGTTTCATGCCACAGTTTCATTGTTGTTCTATGCCATAGTTCATGTTAGTTGTTTCATGCCACAGTTTCATAGTTGTTCCATGCCATTGTTCATGTTAGTTGATTCATGCCACAGTTTCATGTTGTTCTATGCCATAGTTCATGTTAGTTGTTTCATGCCACAGTTTCATAGTTGTTCCATGCCATAGTTCATGTTAGTTGTTTCATGCCACAGTTTCATAGTTGTTCCATGCCATAGTTATGTTAGTTGTTTGTTTCTTGCTATGCTATAGTTTATGCTAGTTGTTTGCTTCATGCTATTGTCACGCAACCCTCTACGTAAGTCTTGTTTATTTCATGCCACAGTTAAGAGAGTTTTTGCCTGTTATTTTGTAGTTAGATTAATAAATATGTTCCTACCTGCTACCCTTGTCCGGAAAAGTCCGTTTGCATCCCGGGAGAACGGCATGGCGTAGTGGGTAGAGCAACCGTGCCAGAAACCTGAGGGTTGCAGGTTCGCTCCCCGCCTCTTACCATCCAAAAATCGCTGCCGTTGTGTCCTTGGGCGGGACACTTCACCCTTTGCCCCCGGTGCCACTCACACCGGTGAACTGAATGATGAATGATAGGTGGTGGTCGGAGGGGCCGTTGGCGCAAATTGCAGCCACGCTTCTGTCAGTCTACCCCAGGGCAGCTGTGGCTATGAAAGTAGCTTACCACCACCAGGTGTGAATGATTGATGGGTTCCACATGTAAAGCGACTTTGGGTACTTAGAAAAGCGCTATATAAATCCCAGTTATTATTAGAACAAACTTTGCAGCTAGCTGCAACCCCCCCGTCATGACAAGTCCATCTTAGATGTGACAGCGAAGCCAGCGGCGTTTCCGGGTGTTGTTGATAAATGTCTGTGGCTTTGCATAGTAGAGTTTTAACTTGCACTTACAGATGTAGCGACAAACTGTAGTTACTGACAGAGGTTTTCCGAAGTGTTCCTGAGCCCATGTGGTGATATCCTTTACACACTGATGTCGCTTTTTAATGCAGTACCGCCTGAGGAATCGAAGGGCTGTAATATCATGGCTTTACGTGCAGTGATTTCTCCAGATTTTCCGTATTTTTCGGACTATAAGTCGCAGTTTTTTTCATAGTTTGGCCGGGGGTGCGACTTATACTTATATATGTGTGAAATTATTAACACATTAGCGTAAAATATCAACTAATATTATTTATCTCATTCACGTAAGAGACTAGACGTATAAGATTTCATGGGATTTAGCGATTAGGAGTGACAGATTGTTTGGTAAACGTATAGCATGTTCTATATGTTATAGTTATTTGAATGACTCTTACCATAATATGTTACGTTAACATACCAGTTGGTTATTTATGCCTCATATAACGTACACTTATTCAGCCTGTTGTTCACTATTTATTTATTTTAAATTGCCTTTCAAATGTCTATTCTTGGTGTTGGCTTTTATCAAATACATTTCCCCAAATAATGCGACTTATACTCCAGTGCGACTTATATATGTTTTTTTCTTTTCTTTCTTTATTATGCATTTTCGGCTGGTGCGACCTATACTCCGGAGCGACTTATACTCCGAAAAATACGGTATATTACAGACCGTAGATGGTGAAATCCTTAAATTCCTTGCAATAGCTGGTTGAGAAATGTTGTTCTTAAACAATTTGCTCACGCATTTGTTGACAAAGTGGCGACCCTCGCCCCGTCCTTGTTTGTGAACGACTGAGCATTCCGTGGAAGCTGCTTTTATACCTAATCATGGCACCCACCTGTTCCCAATTAGCCTGCCTACCTGTAGGGATGTCCCGATCCGATATTTGGATCGGATCGGCTGCCGATATTTGCCAAAGATTGCGTATCGGCAAGGCATGGGAAAATGCCGATCCAGATCCAGTTTAAAAAAAACAACTCCGGTCCGTGTTTTCCAACGCACCGATTTAAATAATACATTCCACTTTTCTGCTGCGCCCTAATTTCCGTTCCGCATTTTCCAGCACACCTTCAACACATCCACAGGTGTGTGGATGTGTTGCACACACAACGTGTGTTGCTCGCCTGTGCAATTGCGCACTGTTTAAGTGTCCTCTGCGCATAGCAAATCTATGCCACGCACAAAATCTAATAAAAAAAATTAAAGCTGCAAGCAGCGTTGGTCGGGCCCGCGTATTTGGCAGGTGCTAGTCCTAAGTGTCCCAATGCTTTTGTCCAGTTTTCGTCCCAAGTGTCCCAATACTTTTGTCCAGCGTAGGTGTCCCAATACTTTAGTCCAGTGGTAGTCCTAAGTGTCCCAATACTTTTGTCCAGTTTTAGTCCTAAGTGTCCCAATACTTTTGTCCAGCGTAGGTGTCCCAATACTTTAGTCCAGTTTTAGTCCTAAGTGTCCCAATACTTTTGTCCAGTTTTAGTCCTAAGTGTCCCAATACATTTGTCTAGTGGTAGTCCGAAGTGTCCCAATACTTTTGTCAAGTTGTAGTCCTTAGTGTCCCAATACTTTTGTCTAGTGTACCTACCTTGTCTGCATTGTGTGGGCACGCTGGTGCTTCCTGCTTTTAAGCAGCCATCTTAAAAAAACAGCAGCGCAGCAGCATCAGCGCAGCGGTTCTTTGAAGGCTCATAAAGTCAAAACCGGAGCAGTTAGAAAAACGCGCTTCTGTAGTTTTAATCACAAGGGTTCAATCTCTCTCCTGTGTTAGTTTGAAGCCGAAACGACAAACGCGCTCAGAGGAGATAGTTTTTGAAGGAAGGTGACCGGTTTTTACAAAAATGTTGTTTTGAAGGGGGAATAGCAAACTTCCTGTTGATTTTTGCTGGGGGGTGTCAATTTATGAAATGTAGGTCTAAGTGAGACCTACGAAGAGGTTTTTGTTTCATGTCTCTCCGACCTTCCCAGTGGGAGTTACAGGCAGTTTTGTCATTTTCTTTCTTCCGAGGAGCAGTTTTTTCTCCGTTTTATTAAAAAATTGCTCTAGAGCGCAATTTTTAAATTTGGGGTTAGGTTTTTTTATTAGATCGCAATTTTTGCCAGTCCTGATGTGTGCGTTCAGTTTGGTGAGTTTTGAAGCGTGTTAAGGGGGTCAAATTACAGCTCAAAGAGGCAAAAGTTACTGTTTTTAGTACTTTTTTGTCTTGAAGGGGGAATTGCCAGCTTCCTGTTGATTTTAGCCCGACAATGTACGATTATGAAATGTAGGTCTAAGTCAGACCTACATAGAGGTTTTTGTTTCATGTCTCTCCGACCTTCCTAGTGGGAGTACAGGAAGTCTAGTTTTTTTTTTCCTATGGGGCGCTAGAGCGCAATTTTGAGTTTTGTGGTTCGTTTTTTTTAAAAAAAGGCAATTTTCGCAGGTCCTGATGTGTGGGTCAAATATGGTGAGTTTTGAAGCATGTTAAGTGGGTCAAATTACAGTTTAATGTGGCGGCGGAAGAATAAAGAATAAAGAATAAAATCTTACAAATTCAATAGGTCCTTATCAAATCAAATCAAATCAACTTTATTTATAGTGTCCCATTGCATAAGGACTCCCTTTGGGAGTCCTTATACAATGGGCCATGCGGGCCCTAATAAGCGCATAACAATTTCCGACACACGGACACGACAGAGAAAACAGTTTTCGTCATCATTGTTCAAATATTGTGACGTCTGTCGAGACGCTTATCTCCGTTCGGTGCCACACGTCCACACCATCAAAATGCCGAGGCAAAAATTTCCACATCTACACCGTATGAAAAAATGAGTGATTTTTTTAGTTGTGATTTCCTTCTCTGCATGAAAGTTTAAAAGTAGCATATATTAATGCAGTATGAAGAAGAATGTTTTAATGTAGACATGCAAGTTTTGAAAGAAAATTTTGAAAATCAAGACTACATTTCCTGCAAATGGGTGCATTTCTACCCTATATTTTAACTTTAGATTTATTCTCATATCAAACTCTTTTGGCTGTCTTTTTGACACTTACATCCGGCGCCCCCCCTCCACACCCTGGATTATAAATAATGTAAATAATTCAATGTGATTATCTTGTGTGATGACTGTATTATGACGATAGTATATATCTGATAGTATATATCTGTATCATGAATCAATTTAAGTGGACCCCGACTTAAACAAGTTGAAAAACTTATTGGGGTG
Source organism: Nerophis lumbriciformis (assembly GCF_033978685.3). Lineage (NCBI taxonomy): Eukaryota > Metazoa > Chordata > Actinopteri > Syngnathiformes > Syngnathidae > Nerophis > Nerophis lumbriciformis. The sequence continues at coordinate 69,418,766 of NC_084549.2, read as the reverse complement.
TTACCATTTAGTGGTCAATTGTACGGAATATGTACTTCACTGTGCAACCTACTAATAAAAGTCTCAATCAATCAATCAAAACACATAGAATCATCATACTGCTGTGATTATATGCATCAAGTGTTCATTCAAGGCTAAGGCAAAATATCGAGATATATATCGTGTATCGCAATATGGCCTTAAAATATCGCAATATTAAAAAAAGGCCATATCGCCCAGCCCTAGTTTCAATGATGCCATTTCTGTTTGTCATGTATAATTTTGTCTATTTTGTGTTTATCCTTGAATAAACAGGTCAGTTTCTTGTTACCAACCATTGTGTATTATTCAAACTCCCCTAATTCAGCTGGCTAGTTGTTATCAAGAGTACTAAAACCCTTTTCTGTCATGTCTGTATTATCATGTTTTGTTTTAAGTCATGTTTTGTTTAGTTTCTGTCTTTTCACTCCCTTGTCTGGTCACCATAGCAACCATTAGTTTTCACCTGTCACGTCACGCACCTGTTTCACGTTTTGAGTCACGCACCTGCTTTCACTAATCATGTCCATAGTATTTAAGTTCATTCATTTTCTGTTGTTCGGCCTGACGACCTCACACCACATTTATGCTCTGTCCATTCCTCTAAAGATCCTGCTTCATGTCCCTTGTCAAAGTAAGTTTTGGTTCCATGTTTATAGTCTTTTTGTTTTTCATAGTTTGTTCTCCGCCACTGTGCGTGCTTTTCATTTGTATTTTTTGCGATAGTCTTTTGGTTTCATAGTTTATTCTCCGCCACTGTGCGCGCTTTCGTTTATTCCTTTTTTTTTGATAAATATAAATAAATCATGTACCTCCATTCCCGTCGCGCACGAGCCAACTTTCCGTTTGAATCCTGGAAAAGCAAACTCCCAGGACCAAGTCATGACGGTAGGTCGTCAGGCCGAACAACAGAAAATGAATGAACTTAAATACTATGGACATGATTAGTGAAAGCAGGTGCGTGACTCAAAACGTGAAACAGGTGCGTGACGTGACAGGTGAAAACTAATGGTTGCTATGGTGACCAGACAAGGGAGTGAAAAGACAGAAACTAAACAAAACATGACTTAGAACAAAACATGATAATACAGACATGACATTTTCAACATGATTCTGACAACTAAGTAGGCTAAATAACTTTAAACTTTAATACATGCTCGGATAGGCCAGTATCGGTCAGTATCGGTATCGGTCAGTATCGGTATCGGATCGGAAATGCAAAAACAATATCGGTATCGGATCGGAAGTGCAAAAACCTGGATCGGGACATCCCTTATTCACCTGTGGGATGTTCCAAATAAGTGTTTGATGAGCATTCCTCAACTTTCTCAGTCTTTTTTGCCACTTGTGCCAGCTTTTTTGAAACATGTCGCAGGCATCAATTTCCAAATGAGTGAATATTTGCAAAAAATAACAAAGTTTACCTGTTCGAACGTTAAATATCTTGTCTTTGCGGTCTAGTCTATTGAATATAAGTTGAACAAGATTAATTGTAATTTGTTTTTATTTACCATTTACACAACGTGACAACTTCACTGGTTTTGGGGTTTTGTACATTTCATAAGGGTTAAAAATTTGATCCCAAAACAGATGATTGTTTCCTATTATTTCAAAATGGGAAGGAATTGTGTTGGGGCTTTAAGGACGTACTCTGCATTGTCAATTGTCGCCATTGAAGAGCGTGCAGTGATTTTCTAAGGCGAGTAAGAACATTCAAATGAGCCTCTCCCGAAACTCCTTAAAAGTGGCTTCTTCTTTTTTGTGATTTATGCTGTGTGTGTGTGTGTGTGTGTGTGTGTGTGTGTGTGTGTGTGTGTTGCTGAGTACAACATCCATTACCTGCAGTGGTGTTTTGGGAGGTGTGCTCTCCAGATGTCGCCAGGTTGCATAATATCATCCCGAGTGTCATTTATCGCTCTGAGCCAGGTACACATCCTGCGGAGGCATTATGTTACCTACCTGCAGACTGATGATAATAAAATGCACATGTGAACTGTGCGTTCATATGTTAGTTTGTGACACGGTGCAGCCATTAGTGTGTCTATTTGTCTTTGGAGACGGCTGGGGAGCAGCTTGCACTTTTTACACACACCATCCCAGCGAAGCCTTTATGCCTTTTAAAAAAAACTTGATGTAAGGGTTTTATTAAGAGACATGGCACAGGAATATTACAAAAACCCAAAACTAGTGAAGTTGGTACGTTGTGTAAATGGTAAATAAAAACAAATTAACGTTCGAACTGGAAAACTTTGTTATTTTTTGCAAATGTTCGCTCATTTGGAATTTGATGCCTGCAACATGTTTCAAAAAAGCTGGCACAAGCGGCAAAAAAGACTGAGAAAGTTGAGGAATGCTCGTCAAAACACTTATTTGGAACATCCCACAGGTGAACGGGCTAATTGGGAACAGGTGGGTGCCATGATTGGGTATGAAAGCAGCTTCCATGAAATGCTCAGTCTTTCACTAACAACTATGGGGCGAGGGTCACCACTTTGTCAACAAAATTGTTTAAGAACAACATTTCTCAACCAGCTATTGCAAGGAATTTAGGGATTTCACCATCTACGGTCCGTAATATCATCAAAAGCGACATCGGTGTGTAAAGGATATCACCACATGGGCTCGGGAACACTTCAGAAAGCCACTGTCAGTAACTACAGTTGGTCGCTAAATCTGTAAGTGCAAGTTGAAACTCTACTATGCAAAGCGAAAGCCATTCATCAACAACACCCAGAAACGCCGCCGGCTTCGCTGGGCCCCGAGCTCATCTAAGATGGACTGATGCAAAGTGGAAAAGTGTTCTGTGGTCTGACCACAGATGACTTTGTGAACAAATGTGTGAGAAAATTGTCCAACAGTTTAAGAACAACATTTCTCAACCAGCTATTGCAAGGAATTTAGGGATTTCACCATCTACGGTCCGTAATATCATCAAAAGGTTCCGAGAATCTGGAGAAATCACTGCACGTAAGCGGCAAGACCTTGACCTTCGATCCCTCAGGCGGTACTGCTTCAAAAAGCGACATCAGTGTGTAAAATATATTAAAAAGCGACATCAGTGTGTAAAGGATATCACCACATGGGCTCGGGAACACTTCAGAAAGCCACTGTCAGTAACTACAGTTGGTCGCTAAATCTGTAAGTGCAAGTAAAAACTCTACTATGCAAAGCGAAAGCCATTCATCAACAACACCCAGAAACGCCGCCGGCTTCGCTGGGCCCCGAGCTCATCTAAGATGGACTGATGCAAAGTGGAAAAGTGTTCTGTGGTCTGACCACAGATGACTTTGTGAACAAATGTGTGAGAAAATTGTCCAACAGTTTAAGAATAACATTTCTCAAACAGCTATTGCAAGGAATTTAGGGATTTCACCATCTACGCTCCGTAATATCATCAAAAGGTTCCGAGAATCTGGAGAAATCACTGCACGTAAGCGGCAAGACCTTGACCTTCGATCCCTCAGGTGGTACTGAGTAAGGCCGATAACCAACATTAAATGCTCGTAGCCTTCGATCCCTGCATCGAAAAGCGACATCAGTGTGTAAAGGATATCACCACATGGGCTCAGGAACACTTCAGAAAACCACTGTCAGTAACTACAGTTCATCGCTACATCTGTGAGTGCAAGTTAAAACTCCACTATGCAAAGCGAAAGCCATTTATCAACAACACCCGGAAACGCCGCCGGCTAAGATGGACTGATGCAAAGTGTAAAAGTGTTCTGTGGTCTGACGAGTCCACATTTCA
>NC_084549.2:69377500-69410000 GCF_033978685.3 Nerophis lumbriciformis | reverse complement strand
TCATCTGATTCAAACTGTTCCAACTTCAAAATATTACGCCTGTTTGGGAATTGTGTGCTCTACTTCAACAATTCTAAAAAAAAAAATCCAGGACTTCAGTTCAACTTCAGCATTGGAGCATTCACACTCAATTCCTTCAGATTGTTGTCATTGCTCATACATTGTGTGATTATGACTTCACACCATCAGTATTTAGAAATATTCCGTGCTCATTTCAAAAGTGTCTGATGTGCAGCCATGAAGCTGGAGCTCACAGTGATGTGGAGGATAACAATGCCAGCAGCTCTCGTAGCAACACATACTGTAGTCGTGATGCGCTTTTCTCCTTGAAGGTGAGCACTTTCAACTATTCCCTTTTAAGGGAGCAAGCAAACTATTCTCCTACTGAACGTTGCACAGAAAAGGGTGAACATTTGTCAAAGCTTGCACCTTTGCTATGTTGCTATAGTGCTATTATTTTTTCACATGATGCACATGCTGTTATTAAAACTTGTAAGTCTGATTGGCTTGAAATGACTAATATAGCTGAAAAACACCCACTCTAACCTAAAGGGGAACTGCACTTTTTGGGGTATTTTGCCTATGGTCCTCAATCATTATAAGAGACAAGAAGACAAAAGTTTTTTTTTGGTTTTTTTTGCCTTTTAACATAGAAAAATCGTCTCGGATGTGAACACAAGTTGTAATTACTGTAGTGACTAAATAACATAGTGACTGAAACAGACAAAGTAATGTGTAAATAATGTCAATAACTAGATGAATCATCTGTGGATGTGAAGTGAACACTAGTAAGGTTGTAAATACTGTACAGAGTAGGCTAACCCATGTTGTTCCTGTGGATGTGAACACAAGTTGTAATTACTGTAGTGACCAAATAACATGGTGATTGAAGCAGACAAAGTAATGTGTAAATAACTAGATGAATCATCTGTGGATGTGAAGTGAACACTAGTAAGGTTGTAAATACTGTATAGAGTAGGCTAACCCATGTTGTTCCTGTGGATGTGAACACGGGTTGTAATTACTGCAGTGACTAAATAACATAGTGACTGAAACAGACAAAGTAATGTATAAATAATGTCAATAACCAGATGAATCATCTGTGGCTGTGAAGTGAACACTAGTAAGGTTGTAAATACTGTATAGAGTAGGCTAACCCATGTGGTTCCTGTGGATGCGAACACAAGTTGTAATTACTGTAGTGACCAAATAACATGGTGATTGAAGCAGACAAAATAATGTGTAAATAATGTAAATAACTAGACGAATCATCTGTGGATGTGAAGTGAACACTAGTAAGGTCGTAAATACTGTATAGAGTAGGCTAACCCATGTGGTTCCTGTGAATGTGAACACAAGTTGTAATTACTGTAGTGACCAAATAACATAGTGACTGAAACAGACAAAGTAATGTATAAATAATGTCAATAACTAGATGAACCATCTGTGGATGTGAAGTGAACACCAGTAAGGTTGTAAATACTGTAAAGAGTAGGCTAACCCATGTTGTTCCTGTGGATGTGAACACAAGTGGTAATTACTGTAGTGACCAAATAACATGGTGATTGAAGCAGACAAAGTAATGTGTAAATAATGTAAATAACTAGATGAATCATCTGTGGATGTGAAGTGAACACTAGTAAGGTTGTAAATACTGTACAGAGTAGGCTAACCCATGTTGTTCCTGTGGATGTGAACACGGATTGTAATTACTGTAGTGACTAAATAACATAGTGACTGAAACAGAAAAAATAATGTGTAAATAATGTAAATAACTAAATGAATCATCTGTGGATGTGAAGTGAACACTAGTAAGGTTGTAAATACTGTATAGAGTAGGCTAACCCATGTTGTTCCTGTGGATGTGAACACAAGTGGTAATTACTGTAGTGACTAAATAACATAGTGACTGAAACAGACAAAGTAATGTGTAAATAATGTCAATAACTAGATGAATCATCTGTGGATGTGAAGTGAACACTAGTAAGGTTGTAAATACTGTATAGAGTAGGCTAACCCATGTGGTTCCTGTGGATGTGAACACAAGTGGTAATTACTGTAGTGACTAAATAACATAGTGGCTGAAACAGACATAGTGATTCATGTTGATCATTTTTCAATTCTTTAAACACTAAAACATCTTTAAATGGTGCTTTTTTTTGCCAATGATTGCATGTTCAAATGCTGTAAAACCAGGAGCTTTGGGGGTGGGTTTCTCCCCTTGTCCCCCTTTTGACCTGGCCCCCAGACCCCCAGGCTTGTTTTCAGTCTTTTTCATTAAGTTCAAATCACATGCCTGTGATTGCGAACGATAGGCAAAATTCCCCCCAAAAAGTGCAGGTTCCCTTTAAGTCTTGATTTTTCCTACAGTCGCCACGAGTCATCGAACATCTCTGTTTTGTAGTGCAGAAAGACGCAGGTAAATAAGATTGAAAAGCGCTTTGAAGCCATGTACCTTAATTGACTATGTATACAATGCATCTATTTTGTTGAATGAGCAACATTTTATTTTGCCGGGTAAAATATATATATATATTTTTATCTCTCTTGTACACACAGAAAAATGTCCTCATTGACATAACAGTGAAATATCTCAATGTAAACAAGGTGTTGTTTTGGCTACAGTATTGGACTTGCGGGTTCCATTTGAATAGTTTTAGCCTGTAAGTCAGTCAGTCAGTTTGTTTGTTTGCATGTTTTATTGGCAAATTTTACTCCACTTACTTAATGATTTTCTTTACAAGTCTGCCACCGGTAATGACCAACTGTCATGCCACGGTCGATCGTCTCTGAGTGGGTATGGACATTTGAAAATGGCACAACGTTCACTCAGTGGACAAATTGAGGGTGATCGTATTTTACATTTTCCACATTTTCTCAGGAGAATTACACAACTTCACTATAGTTCAGCCCAGTGTTTTTTTTTGCCCAGCCTGCTTAGTTAAGTACATATCTTCAAATTGTTTTTTACTTTTCTACTTGATCTTGCAAAATTCAAAACCAGTGAATTGGGCACGTTGTGTAAATGGTAAATAAAAAGAGAATACAATGATTTGCAAATCCTTTTCAACTTATATACAATTGAATAGACTGCAAAGACAAGATACTTAACGTTCAAACTGGTAAACTTTGTTATTTTTTCCAAATATTAGCTCATTTGGAATTTGATGCCTGCAACATGTTTAAAACAGCTGGCACAAGTGGCAAAAAAGACTGAGAAAGTTGAGGAATACTCATCAAAACACTTATTTAGAACACTCCACAGGTGAACGGGCTAATTGGGAACAGGTGGGTGCCATGATTGGGTATAAAAGCAGCTTCCATGAAATGCTCAGTCATTCACAAACAAGGATGGGGCGAACAGTTTAAGAACAACATTTCTCAACGAGCTATTGCAAAGAATTTAGGGATTTCAACATCTACGGTCCATTATATCATCAAAAGGTTCAGAGACTCTGGAGAAATCACTGCACGTAAGCGGCAATGCCCGTGGACTTCGATCCCTCAGGCATTCCTGCGTCAAATAGCGACATCAGTGTGTAAAGGATATCACCACATGGGCTCAGGAAAACTTTAGAAAACCGCTGTCAGTAACTACAGTTGGTCGCTACATCTGTAAGTGCAAGGTAAAACTCTACTATGCAAAGCAAAAGCCATTTATCAACAACACCCAGAAAGGCCACCAGCTTCCATCTAAGATGGACTAATGTTCTGTGGTCTGACGAGTCCACATTTCAAATTGTTTTTGGAAACTGTGGACGTCGTGTCCTCCGGACCAAAGAGGAAAAGAACCATCCGGATTGTTCTTGGCGCAAAGTTGAAAAGCCAGCATGTGTGATGGTATGGGGGTGTATTAGTGCCCAAGACATGGGTAACTTACACACCTGTGAAGGCACCATTAATGCTGAAAGGTACATACAGGTTTTGGAGCAACATATGTTGCCATCCAAGCCACGTTACCATGGACGCCCCTGCTTATTTCAGCAAGACAATACCAAGCCACGTGGTTTCATAGTACAAGAGTGCGTGTACTAGACTGGCCTGCCTGTAGTCCATACCTGTGTCCCATTGAAAATGTGTGGCGCATTATGAAGCCTAAAATACCACAACGGAGACCCCCCGACTGTTGAACAACTTAAACTGTAAATCAAGCAAGAATGGGAAATAATTCCACCTGAGAAGCTTAAAAAATGTGTCTCCTCAGTTCCCAAACGTTTACTGAGTGTTGTTAAAAGGAAAGACCATGTAACACAGTGGTAAAAATGCCCCTGTGACAACTTTTTTGCAATGTGTTGTTGCCATTAAATTCTAAGTTCATGATTATTTTACAAAAAAAAATGAAGTTTCTCAGTTGGAACATTAAATATCTTGTCTTTGCAGTGTATTCAATTTAAATTCATTGTATTCTGTTTTTATTTATTTTATTTATTTTATTTATTTATTTATTTATTTATTTATTTATTTATTTATTTTTATTTTTATTATTTTATTTATTTATTATTTATTTTATTTTATTTATATACGTCACTGGTTTTGGGTTTTTGTAAGATTAAAAAAAGCAAAAAAAACCAAGAAGTGAAGTCATGCACTTTACTGTCCAGAGGATTTAGTTCCTTTTATCCACCAGTGGAAAGCGTGGGGCTGACACCGAACTGTATATAAATCAATTTGCAGCGTGGCCGTGTGTGGAATTGGAATTAGACTTGTCTTTTGCAGTAGTATGTAGTCTCCTTCCAAAGTGTGGCCTCCAGCTGCTCCACTCGTAGGAAGGCTTTTGGGTTCCACTGGTGGAGGAGCGAGAAGCGATTAAAACAAAATCACTGAGGTTAGCGCTTAGTCTTCAAAGGCTTTTTCCACGCTGGAGGAATTTTTTTTGTGCGCTGGTGAATGTTCACGTGTACAGTATGGAGATGAGACTGCATTCAGCCTCTTTGGCTGCGGCGTACACGTCTTGTCACAGACACTCATCAAATAGTCCTGGCCGTGGTGACTCTTTCCAGATATGGTTTCGTAATATTTCGGACTCACAAAAGAGTCTTAATGAGTTTTCCTTGTCGGTGGCGTCCCTGCATTGTGGCGTATGTCGTATCTCTCTGCTGGGTCGTTCGCACCCGGTCGTGTCAGCCTGCCGACCAATTATGTGGAGAAATAGGAGAGGGACATGCGATAGGGAGAGGGAGATAGCGGGAAATGCCGGATTAGAGGCGGAAAGGTCGGGGAAAGAGTCACTACAGTGTGTTGCAGTATTTGTAATGGTTGACATTGACGTGATACTACTGGAGATAGGACAGTACAGTAGGGAAGGGATATGGCCCCATTCCCGGGTGGACCAATGCATCCATCCATCCATCTTCTCCCGAGGGATCCGGAGGCGTTCCCAGGCCAGCCGGGAGACATAGTCTTCCCAACGTGTCCTGGGTCTTCCCCGTGGCCTCCTACCGGTCGGACGTGCCTGAAACACCTCCCTAGGGAAGGGTTCAGGTGGCATCCTGACCAGATGCCCGAACCACCTCATCTGGCTCCTCTCCATGTGGAGGAGCAGCGGCTTTAGTTTGAGCTCCTCCCGGATGACAGAGCTTCTCACCCTATCTCTAAGGGAGAGACCCGCCACCCGGCGTAGGAAACTTATTTCGGCCGCTTGTACCCGTGATCTTGTCCTTTCGGTCATAACCCAAAGCTCATGACCATAAATGAGGATGGGAACGTAGATCGACCGGTAAATTGAGAGATTTGCCTTCCGGCTCAGCTCTTTCTTCACTTCAACGGATCGATACAGCGTCCGCATTACTGAAGACGCCGCACCGATCCGCCTGTCGATCTCACCATCCACTCTTCCCTCACTCGTGAACAAGACTCCGAGGTACTTGAACTCCTCCACTTGGGGCAAGATCTCCTCCCCAACCCGGAGATGGCTTTACTTTGAGCTCCTCCCGGATGACAGAGCTTCTCACCCTATCTCTAAGGGAGAGCCCCGCCACCCGGCGGAGGAAACTCATTCCGGCCGCTTGTACCCGTGATCTTGTCCTTTCGGTCATAACCCAAAGCTCATGACCATAAATGAGGATGGGAACGTAGATCGACCGGTAAATTGAGAGATTTGCCTTCCGGCTCAGCTCTTTCTTCACTTCAACGGATCGATACAGCGTCCGCATTACTGAAGACGCCGCACCGATCCGCCTGTCGATCTCACGATCCACTCTTCCCTCACTCGTGAACCAGACTCCGAGGTACATGAACTCCTCCACTTGGGGCAAGATCTCCTCCCCAACCCGGAGATGGCTTTACTTTGAGCTCCTCCCGGATGACAGAGCTTCTCACCCTATCTCTAAGGGAGAGACCCGCCACCCGGCGGAGGAAACTCATTCGGGCCGCTTGTACCCGTGATCTTGTCCTTTCGGTCATAACCCAAAGCTCATGACCATAGGTGAGGATGGGAACGTAGATCGACCGGTAAATTGAGAGATTTGCCTTCCGGCTCAGCTCTTTCTTCACTTCAACGGATCGATACAGCGTCCGCATTACTGAAGACGCCGCACCGATCCATCCGCCTGTCGATCTCACGATCCACTCTTCCCTCACTCGTGAACAAGACTCCGAGGTACTTGAACTCCTCCACTTGGGGCAAGATCTCCTCCCCAACCCGGAGATGGCTTTACTTTGAGTTCCTCCCGGATGGCAGAGCTTCTCACCCTATCTCTAAGGGAGAGCCCCGCCACCCGGCAGAGGAAACTCATTCCGGCCGCTTGTACCCGTGATCTTGTCCTTTCGGTCATAACCCAAAGCTCATGACCATAAATGAGGATGGGAACGTAGATCGACCGGTAAATTGAGAGATTTGCCTTCCGGCTCAGCTCTTTCTTCACTTCAACGGATCGATACAGCGTCCGCATTACTGAAGACGCCGCACCGATCCATCCGCCTGTCGATCTCATGATCCACTCTTCCCTCACTCGTGAACAAGACTCCGAGGTACTTGACCGAGGATCCTGACCAGATGCCCGAACCACCTCATCTGGCTCCTCTCCATGAGGAGGAGCAGCGGCTTTAGTTTGAGCTCCTCCCGGATGACAGAACTTCTCACCCTATCTCTAAGGGAGAGACCCGCCACCCGGCGGAGGAAACTCATTTCGGCCTCTTGTACCCGTGATCTTGTCCTTTCGGTCATAACCCAAAGCTCATGACCATAAATGAAGATGGGAACGTAGATCGACCGGTAAATTGAGAGATTTGCCTTCCGGCTCAGCTCTTTCTTCACTTCAACGGATCGATACAGCGTCCGCATTACTGAAGACGCCGCACCGATCCGCCTGTGGATCTCACGATCCACTCTTCCCTCACTCGTGAACAAGACTCCAAGGTACTTGAACTCCTCCACTTGGGGCAAGATCTCCTCCCCAACCCGGAGATGGCTTTACTTTGAGCTCCTCCCGGATGACAGAGCTTCTCACCCTATCTCTAAGGGAGAGACCCGCCACCCGGCGTAGGAAACTTATTTCGGCCGCTTGTACCCGTGATCTTGTCCTTTCGGTCATAACCCAAAGCTCATGACCATAGGTGAGGATGGGAATGTAGATCGACCGGTAAATTGAGAGATTTGCCTTCCGGCTCAGCTCTTTCTTCACTTCAACGGATCGATACAGCGTCCGCATTACTGAAGACGCCGCACCGATCCGCCTGTCGATCTCACCATCCACTCTTCCCTCACTCGTGAACAAGACTCCGAGGTACTTGAACTCCTCCACTTGGGGCAAGATCTCCTCCCCAACCCGGAGATGGCACTCCACCCTTTTCCGAGCGGGAACCATGGACTCGGACTTGGAGGTGCTGATTCTCATCCCAAATGACTAAAAGCGCCACTCTTCAAAGCCAGTGATGAGCTTTTGCGGTCTGCTTTTGATGTTGTTCAGTGCCAGCTGACTCAGTTTAGACTCGAGCAAAATGCACAAAAAGTCTAAGGTGGTGTTATTTTCACCCGGCAAACGATTGCCGATGATCCCTCCGAAAATATTAACTGCTCGTAAGGTTGAGCTTGAAATGGTCACGACGTGTAAGTACTTAAGGATTGTTATTGATGAGAACTTGTCTTTTAAATCTCACTTTAAACTTAAAATTTAATTGGGATTTTTATTTAGAAACAAGTCTAATAATAAGAGTCTAATAATGCGAGAGTCTACTTCATAGTGGGACCAGGAGGGGAACATATTGCAAATAGAACCCAGTTGTAGCTGGGACGCGTCGTCTCTAATCTCCTTTCTAATGAGTTCAATTTTCTTATGGAAAGATTCATAAAGTCATCAGCCGAGGGGGTGGAGCTACTGGGAGGAGTCCCTTGTTGGGTTGGCGACGCTACAGTACTGAACAAATATTTAGGATCGTTTTTATTGAGGCGGATGAGATTGGAGCAGTAATTAGTTTTAGCTAAGGTAAGCGTGCATTTACAAGTTATTAAACTATCACTCAGTTTAGTCGCACGCCATTTGCGTTCCAGCTTTCTACACGATAGTTTAAGAGCTCGGGTTTCTACTGTAAACCAGGGGGTACGCCTTTTAGGGGCCTTTTTTTAACCTTAGCGGGGCTATACTATCAATGGTGTTGCGCAGAGCATGGTTAAAGTTTTCATTGAGGTTATCGATAACTACATAATTTGGGAATGACGCCACTACCGAAGGCAGTAGGCCAGCAAGAGTCATAGTTAAAGCAGTGGTCATTAGTAGCTTGTTCACAATGATTCAGAACGCTCTCCCTGACCACCTGAGGGCACCACAGACTGTGGATGCTTTTAAAAAAGGCTTAAAAACCCTTCTTTTTACAAAAGCCTTTTTTTTTTTTTTTAGAAATATGCATACTAGTTTTAGCTATTTGGCTGTTCTAGTTTTTATTTTTTTTTATTTTTTATAATCTTTTTATTTTTATTTTTATTATTTTTATTTTATTTTATTTTTTTAATTTTTTAAATTTAAATTTTTTAATACACTGTAGCACTTTGAGGTTGTTTACTCAATGTAAAGTGATTTTTTTTTTACAAATAAAATCTATTATTATTATTATTACTTTGTATGCAAAGGCAAACTGTTAAAGCAGTGGTCATTAGTAGCTTGTTGACAATGATTCAGAACGATTTCCCTGACCACCTGAGGGCACCACAGACTGTGGATGCTTTTAAAAAAGGCTTAAAACCCCTTTTTTTTTTAAAAAAAAAGCCTTTTCTTTTTTTTTTTTTTAGAAATATGCATACTAGTTTTAGCTATTTGGCTGTTCTAGTTTTTTTATTTTTTTATTTTTTATAATCTTTTTATTTTTATTTGTATTATTTTTATTTTTATTTTTTTATTATTTTTATTTTTATTTTTTAATACACTGTAGCACTTTGAGGTTGTTTACTCAATGTAAAGTGATTTTTTAACAAATAAAATCTATTATTATTATTATTATTATTATTATTATTACTTTGTATGCAAAGGCAAACTGCTCATCTTTATCAGCACACAGATTTTCTCGATGGATGGGTTTTATATATACAGTAAATCACTTCTAGGTCTAGTTCCCCTTTGTATGTGTTCTTTTATGTGTAGACAGTCCAGTCGCTACAGCTGAAGGTCGCAGGACATACTTAGCCTGTTTGTTCCTAGAGCCAACACAATTCTTGGAAAAAACGTCTTTCAATTAGCTGCTCCATGATCATGGAATAACTTACAGAAAGATCGGAGGTTAACTGAGCTGATCACTTTCAGGCCATTTTAAAGGATCGTGAAACTGTTTCTATTGGGCATTGTGCTAGTTTATAAGTTGCTTTTACTGAAACATTTTACATATTGTTTTTATGTTAATGTATGGGAAGTACACAACCTAAAACCAGTGAAGTTGGCACGTTGTGTAAATGGTAAATAAAAACAGAATACAGTGATTTGCAAATCCTTTACAACTTATATTCAATTGAATAGACTGAAAAGACAAGATATTTAACGTTCGAACTGGTGAACTTTGTTATTTTTTGCAAATATTAGCTCATTTGGAATTTGACGCCTGCAACATGTTTCAGAAAAGCTGGCACAAGTGGCAAAAAAAGACTGAGAAAGTTGAGGAATGCTCATCAAACACTTATTTGGAACATCCCACGGGTGAACAGGCTAATTGGGAACAGGTGGGTGCCATGATTGGGTATAAAAGCAGCTTCCATGAAATGCTCAGTCGTTCACAAACAAGGACGGGGCGAGGGTCACCACTTTGTGAACAAATGCGTGAGTAAATTGTCCAACAGTTTAAGAACAACATTTCTCAACCAGCTATTGCAAGGAATTTAAGGATTTCACCATCTACAGTCCGTAATATCATCAAAAGGTTCAGAGAATCTGGAGAAATCACTGCACGTAAGCGGCAAGGCAGAAAACCATCATTGAATGCCCGCGACCTTCGATCCCACAGGCAGTACTGCATCAAAAACCGACATCCCTGCTATAGATAATAAAAAATAAAATGTGATAAATCTATGGAGAAAAAGCAGAACCTGGCGACGCATGCGCGTTTATCATAACTCTCTCTCTCTCTCTCTGTCTCTGCCCCTCTCTCACCAATGCTGCTGCACGCACAAGTTGTTTTGTTTTTAACCCCTTCTTAACCCTGAACGTACATTGAAAATACACGCAACCCTAACTCAAAATGCCGGACATTTGAGGCATTTAAGGAACTCCGCCCTGACAGCTCCGCAAAAGAGGACATGTCCGGTGAAAAGAGGACGTATGGTCAGTCTATCCTAGCATGCCGTGTGTTGTGCCTTGGTGTGCATTGTTTACACAACGTGCGTTACGCTACTTAATATGTCCGTGCGGAAACTCGTTCGGTACACCTCCGAACCGAACCGGAACCCCCGTACCGAAACGGCTCAATACAAATACACGTATGGTTACACCCCTACCAGACACTCAATGTAACACAAAGTCTTTGTGATAATTTAGAAACAATTATTCTAACAAGAACCACTGTTCTACAGTATATAAATAATAACTCTCATTTTCAATACTGTATTATTTTCCTTCTCCAGACTTTGCCAATGTTGTTAGCATGCTTTTTCCGGAAATTACTCTTTTTTTTCAGGTCGGCAAAAATGACTTTCAAATTTGATCCTATAGGCCAGGGGTCGGCAACCCGCGGCTCCGGAGCCGCATGCGGCTCTTTGATCACTCTGATGCGGCTCAGCTGCATACTTGCCGACCCCCCCGGGAGACTTCCGTATTTCAGTGCCTCTCGCAGACAATTCCCGGGATTAATATTCTCCGATTTTCACCCTAACAATAATAATAAGGGCGTGCCATGATGATAAAGCATTTAGCGCCCTCTACAATCTGTATAAACATCGTGCCAGTCCAGCCTTTTGTTATATGCATCTTCTGCTTGCACACGTAAGTGACAGCAATGCATACTTGGTCAACAGCCACACAGGTTACACTGACGGTGGCCATATAAAAAACTTTAACACTCTTACTAATAATGCGCCACACTGTGAACCCACACCAAACAAGAATGACAAACACATTTCGGGAGAAAATCTGCACCTTAACACAACATAAACACAATAGAACAAATACCCAGAATCCCATGCTTGGGATCTGTCTGGAGCCGCAAAAAGTAAAACGCCTTATGTAAGTGTTATATTGAAGGCAACACATTAAGTTAGTGTCTCAGAGGGTGGTATAACTTCTGGAAATTACCGGCTTAAAACTGCTAAAGGTGTGTGTCCAAGTTAAGGGAAAGGACAGGCTGTCTTAATCTAATGGATTTATTACAACATGTAATAAAGTAAATAGTTAATATTTGATGTTATCTACCTTCGTTCCACTCGTGTCCTACCTCCTTTATTTCACATATATCCAATGAAGTCAGAGTACTAAGGAGCTTCGAGTCCGTGAATACGTTTAAATGAGTCCGTCCACTTCTCGTAGCTTTGCGTAACGAAATTAACTTTGTAAAAACTAATAAACAACAATAAATGCATGTACTCTATAGACTACGACTGAGTAAAAACACTCCAAAAGAGTTCCACTGATCAGCGTTCTTCAGCACTAAGATGTCCCCACAAAGCGCCTTTCATTCTTCTTTCTCTCCGTTATCAAGTTTGTTGCAATAGAAAAACACAAGAAATAAGAAATAAATAAGTATTGGTGGTTGTGGGTTCGAAAAAAGAAGTTTTAGGAACGACCAATCAGCGTTCGACAGAAAAGGTTCCTAGCTAGGTGTCAGGTTCAAACACTGATGACATCTATTAAACAAGACAAGAAGCAAGGAATCATGCAGAGACAGAGTTCAATTTGGCTCATAGAACAAATACCCAGAATCCCATGCATGGGATTCTGGGTATTTGTTCTGTTGTGTTTATGTTGTGTTAAGGTGCAGATGTTCTCCCGAAATATGTTCGTCATTCTTGTTTGGTGTGGGTTCACAGTGTGGCGCATTATTAGTAAGAGTGTTAAAGTTTTTTATACCGCCACCGTCAGTGTAACCTGTGTGGTTGTTGACCAAGTATGCCTTGCTGTTACTTAAGTGAGCAAGTAAAATCCCTTACATCGTGTGGCTCGGCCGGTACGCTGGTTATAGTCTGTGCTAAATGCTTTACCATTACGGCACGTTCGAGAGAATAATTGCCCTGGAATTCGCAGTCTGTCGGATAAATCGGGAGGGTTGACAAGTATGACGCTGTCATGCGCCATTCATATAAAACTCGCGGGCCGCACTAACATTCAATTTTCATATTAAGGTGGGGTCTGCGTGTCTGAGACCTTTGGTTTATACATAGCACAAAGTTGTTTTTTTTATGAGTTCACATTGATCGATTGTTTGTGAGGCCCCCGAACAGGCAAAGGGGAGATAATTTTGAAGGCCATTTATTTTTCTATCTCCTAGCCATTAAGGAGCGGCTCATTCATCACAATTAACCTGTGCGGCCATTAGCGCATCCCAAATTAGACGCCGCGCGTCTGGAGACTCACAACACTCGCGCCGCATCGATTATCACTGAGTCAGGCAATTACACCAGCTCTGCGGTGCAAAGGCAAAGCAGATTTTTTCACGCCGATAAGACGAGCCGGTTTTCTGGGAGGTGCACTAAATATGTTTGTTTTGCTTCCAATTGAGTTTGAGAGCTTCTGGTGTGTTGATGGATGACGAGAGTTTATTGGAAAAAGACTTTTGGCAGAGAAAAGCTTTGTCAGATGGCCAACTTGTTGATTACAGGCAGCTTTTAACATGTCGCCCTAATACACCGTGTATCATCTTGGCGTAAGCTGGCTTTCCCAATCATGTCAGCAAAATGCAACACGGGAGCATTTGCTGGGAATTACGGCTCACGTGCAACCTACTAATCCAATATGTAGTGGAATAAAACCACACATCCTCACTTGCCCTCATGTCAGTCTCATCCTATGGTTGAGTGGCATACTTGCCAACCCTCCCCAATTTCCTGGGAGACTCACGAATTTCAGTGCCTCTCCCGAAAGTCTCCCGGGACAACCATTCTTCCGAATTTCCCGGGAGACTCCCGAATTTCAGTGCCTCTCCCGAAAGTCTCCCGGGACAACCATTCTCCCGATTTCCAGCCGGACAACAATATTTGGGGCGTGCCTTAAAGGCACTGCCTTTAGCGTCGTCTCTCACCTGAAAAGGAGACTATTATATATGTCTCCGTTATCCATAGGTTTATCTAGAACCCATAAAGTAGGCAGGCACGGTTTATTCCAGCCGCCACGTTAATACATTGACACACAACATCCGGATTCCTATCATGCATTGCTCCAAATCTACGGCAAGTAGTAATGTCCAAAATTTCCAGCCGGACAAACAATATTGGGGGCGACTGCCTTTAGCGTCCTCTCACCTGAAAAGGAGACTAATACAGTATTTTTCGGACTATAAGTCGCAGTTTTTTTCATAGTTTGGCCGGGGGTGCGACTTATACTCAGGAGCGACTTATGTGTGACATTATTAACACAGTCTCATATATAATAATCAGTCTCATCATATGGTTGAGTGGCATACTTGCCAACCCTCCCGAATTTCCTGGGAGACTCCCGAATTTCAGTGCCTCTCCCGAAAGTCTCCCGGGACAACCATTCTCCCGAATTTCCCGGGAGACTCCCGAATTTCAGTGCCTCTCCCGAAAGTCTCCCGGGACAACCATTCTCCCGAATTTCCCGGGAGACTCCCGAATTTCAGTGCCTCTCCCGAAAGTCTCCCGGGACAACCATTCTCCCGAATTTCCCGGGAGACTCCCGAATTTCAGTGCCTCTCCCGAAAGTCTACCGGGACAACCATTCTCCCGAATTTCCCGGGAGACTCCCGAATTTCAGTGCCTCTCCCAAAAGTCTCCCGGGACAACCATTCTCCCGAATTTCCCGGGAGACTCCCGAATTTCAGTGCCTCTCCCGAAAGTCTCCCGGGACAACCATTCTCCCGAATTTCCCGGGAGACTCACGAATTTCAGTGCCTCTCCCGAAAGTCTCCCTGGACAACCATTCTCCCGAATTTCTCCCGATTTCCAGCCGGACAACAATATTTGGGGCGTGCCTTAAAGGCACTGCCTTTAGCGTCGTCTCTCACCTGAAAAGGAGACTATTATATATGTCTCCGTTATCCATAGGTTTATCTAGAACCCATAAAGTAGGCAGGCACGGTTTATTCCAGCCGCCACGTTAATACACTGACACACAACATCCGGATTCCCATCATGCATTGCTCCAAAACTACGGCAAGTAGTAATGTCCAAAATTTCCAGCCGGACAAACAATATTTGGGGCGACTGCCTTTAGCGTCCTCTCACCTGAAAAGGAGACTATTACCGTATTTTTCGGACTATAAGTCGCAGTTTTTTCCATAGTCTGGCCGGGGGTGCGACTTATACTCAGGAGCGACTTATGTGTGACATTATTAACACAGTCTCATATATAATAATCAGTCTCATCATATGGTTGAGTGGCATACTTGCCAACCCTCCCGAATTTCCCGGGAGACTCCCGAATTTCAGTGCCTCTCCCGAAAGTCTCCCGGGACAACCATTCTCCCGAATTTCTCCCGATTTCCAGCCGGACAACAATATTTGGGGCGTGCCTTAAAGGCACTGCCTTTAGCGTCGTCTCTCACCTGAAAAGGAGACTATTATATATGTCTCCGTTATCCATAGGTTTATCTAGAACCCATAAAGTAGGCAGGCACGGTTTATTCCAGCCGCCACGTTAATACACTGACACACAACATCCGGATTCCCATCATGCATTGCTTCAAAACTACGGCAAGTAGTAATGTCCAAAATTTCCAGCTGGACAAACAATATTGGGGGCGACTGCCTTTAGCGTCCTCTCACCTGAAAAGGAGACTATTACCGTATTTTTCTGACTATAAGTCGCAGTTTTTTTCATAGTTTGGCCGGGGGTGCGACTTATACTCAGGAGCGACTTATGTGTGTCATTATTAACACAGTCTCATATATAATAATCAGTCTCATCATATGGTTGAGTGGCATACTTGCCAACCCTCCCGAATTTCCCGGGAGACTCCCGAATTTCAGTGCCTCTCCCGAAAGTCTCCCGGGACAACCATTCTCCCGAATTTCCCGGGAGAGTCCCGAATTTCCGTGCCTCTCCCGAAAGTCTCCCGGGACAACCATTCTCCCGAATTTCCCGGGAGACTCCCGAATTTCAGTGCCTCTCCCAAAAGTCTCCCGGGACAACCATTCTCCCGAATTTCCTGGGAGACTCCCGAATTTCATTGCCTCTCCCGAAAGTCTCCCGGGACAACCATTCTCCCGAATTTCCCGGGAGACTCCCGAATTTCAGTGCCTCTCCCGAAAGTCTCCCGGGACAACCATTCTCCCGAATTTCTCCCGATTTCCAGCCGGACAACAATATTTGGGGCGTGCCTTAAAGGCACTGCCTTTAGCGTCGTCTCTCACCTGAAAAGGAGACTATTATATATGTCTCCGTTATCCATAGGTTTATCTAGAACCCATAAAGTAGGCAGGCACGGTTTATTCCAGCCGCCACGTTAATACACTGACACACAACATCCGGATTCCCATCATGCATTGCTTCAAAACTACGGCAAGTAGTAATGTCCAAAATTTCCAGCCGGACAAACAATATTGGGGGCGTGCCTTAAAGGCACTGCCTTTAGCGTCCTCTCACCTGAAAAGGAGACTATTACCGTATTTTTCGGACTATAAGTCGCAGTTTTTTTCATAGTTTGGCCGGGGGTGCGACTTATACTCAGACTATTTAAACCGCCTTTGCCAGTCAGTCCTGGCGTCAATGCTCGTTTTCAGGTTTGATTCTATAGTTATGCTAGTTATTGGTTTCATGCCACAGTTTCATGTTGTTCTACGCCATAGTTCATGTTAGTTGTTTCATGCCACAGTTTCATAGTTGTTCCATGCCATAGTTCAGGTTAGTTGGTTCATGCCAGTTTCATAGTTGTTCCATGCCATAGTTATGTTAGTTGTTTGTTTCTTGCTATGCTATAGTTTATGCTAGTTGTTTGCTTCACGCTATTGTCACGCAACCCTCTACGCAAGTCTTGTTTATTTCATGCCACAGTTAAGAGAGTTTTTGCCTGTTATTTTGTAGTTAGATTAATAAATATGTTTCTACCTGCTACCCTTGTCCGGAAAAGTCTGTTTGCATCCTGGGAGAACAAACTTCACAGCTAGCTGCAACCCCACCCCGTCATGACAAGTCCATCTTAGATGTGGCCCAGCGAAGCCGGCGGCGTTTCCGGGTGTTGTTGATAAATGTCTGTGGCTTTGCATAGTAGAGTTTTAACTTGCACTTACAGATGTAGCGACAAACTGTAGTTACTGACAGTGGTTTTCTGAAGTGTTCCTGAGCCCATGTGGTGATATCCTTTACACACTGATGTTGCTTTTTGATGCAGTACCGCCTGAGGAATCGAAGGGCCGTAATATCATGGCTTATGCGCAGTGATTTCTCCAGATTTTCTAAACCTTTTGATTACCGTATTTTTCGGACTATAAGTCGCAGTTTTTTTCATAGTTTGGCCGGGGGTGCGACTTATACTCAGGAGCGACTTATGTGTGACATTATTAACACATTACTGTAAAATATCAAATAATATTATTTATCTCATTCACGTAAGAGACTAGACGTATAAGATTTCATGGGATTTAGCGATTAGGAGTGACAGATTGTCTGGTAAACGTTAGGGGTGTGGGAAAAAATCGATTTAAATTCGAATCGCGATTCTCACGTTGTGCGATTCAGAATCGATTCTCATTTTTCAAAAATCGATTTTTTTTTCATTTACGGTAGATATTTATTTAAATTTTTTATTTTTTATTTTTATTTTAATTAATCAATCCAACAAAAAAACAATACACAGCAATACCATAACAATGCAATCCAATTCCAAAACCAAACCCGACCCAGCAACACTCAGAACTGCAATAAACAGAGCAATTGAGAGGAGACACAAACACGACACATAACATACCAAAAGTAGTGAAACAAAAATGAATATTATCAACAACAGTATCAATATTAGTTACAATTTCAACATAGCAGTGATTAAAAATCCCTCATTGACATTATCATTAGACAAAAAAAAAAAACCAATAGTGTCACAGTGGCTTACACTTGCATCGCATCTCATAAGCTTGACAACACACTGTGTCCAATATTTTCACAAAGAAAAAATAAGTCACATTTTTGGTTCATTTAATAGTTAAAACAAATTTACATTATTG
Organism: Nerophis lumbriciformis; assembly: GCF_033978685.3. Lineage (NCBI taxonomy): Eukaryota > Metazoa > Chordata > Actinopteri > Syngnathiformes > Syngnathidae > Nerophis > Nerophis lumbriciformis. The sequence continues at coordinate 69,392,260 of NC_084549.2, read as the reverse complement.
CAATCAGTTGATAAAACATCGCCCTTTACAATTATAAAAGCTTTTTTATAGAGGGTGGTATAACTTCTGGAAATTACCGGCTTAAAACTGCCAAAGGTCTTAATCTAATGGATTTATTACAACATGTAATAAAGTAAATAGTTAATATTTGATGTTATCTACCTTCGTTCCACTCGTGTCCTACCTCCTTTATTTCACATTTATCCAATGAAGTCAGGGTACTAAGCAGCTTCGAGTCCGTGAATACATTTAAAGGAGTCCGTCCACTTCTAGTAGCTTTGCGTAACGAAATTAACTTTGTAAAAACTAATAAACAACAATAAATGCATGTACTCTATAGACTACGACTGAGTAAAAACACTCCAAAAGAGTTCCACTGATCAGCGTTCTTCAGCACTAAGATGTCCCCACAAAGCGCCTTTCATTCTTCTTTCTCTCCGTTGTCAAGTTTGTTGCAATAGAAATACACAAGAAATAAGAAAGACATAAGTATTGGCGGTCGTTGGTTCGAAAAAAGAAGTTTTAGGAACGACCAATCAGCGTTGGACAGAAAAGGTTCCTAGCTAGGTGTCAGGTTCAAATACTGATCCATCCATCCATCCATCCATCCATCTATCTTCTTCCGCTTATCCGAGGTCGGGTCGCGGGGGCAGCAGCCTAAGCAGGGACGCCCAGACTTCCCTCTCCCCAGCCACTTCGTCCAGCTCCTCCCGGGGCGTTCCCAGGCCAGCCGGGATATATAGTCTTCCCAACGTGTCCTGGGTCTTCCCCGCGGCCTCCTACCGGTCGGACGTGCCCTAAACACCTCCCTAGGGAGGCGTTCGGGTGGCATCCTGACCAGATGCCCGAACCACCTCATCTGGCTCCTCTCGATGTGGAGGAGCAGCGGCTTTACTTTGAGCTCCTCCCGGATGACAGAGCTTCTCACCCTATCCCTAAGGGAGAGCCCCGCCACCCGGCGGAGGAAACTCATTTCGGCCGCTTGTACCCGTGATCTTGTCCTTTCGGTCATAACCCAAAGCTCATGACCATAGGTGAGGATGGGAACGTAGATCGACCGGTAAATTGAGAGCTTTGCCTTCCGGCTCAGCTCCTTCTTCACCATAACGGATCGATACAGCGTCCGCATTACTGAAGACGCCCCACCGATCCGCCTATTGATCTCACGATCCACTCTTCCCTCACTTGTGAACAAGACTCCGAGGTACTTGAACTCCTCCACTTGGGGCAAGATCTCCTCCCCAACCCGGAGATGGCACTCCACCCTTTTCCGGGCGAGAACCATGGACTCGGAATTGGAGGTGCTGATTCCCATCCCAGTCGCTTCACACTCGGCTGCGAACCGATCCAGCGAGAGCTGAAGATCTTGGCCAGATGAAGCCATCAGGACCACATCATCTGCACAAAGCAGAGATCTAATCCTGCAGCCACCAAACCGGATCACCTCAACGCCATGACTGCGCCTAGAAATTCTGTCCATAAAGGTTATGAACAGAATCGGTGACAAAGGCCAGCCCTGGCGGAGACCAACCCTCACTGGAAACGGGTTCGACTTACTGCCAGCAATGCGGACCAAGCTCTGACACTGATTATACAGGGAGCGAACTGCCACAATAAGACAGTCCGTTACCCCATACTCTCTGAGCACTCCCCACAGGACTTCCCGAGGGACACGGTCGAATGCCTTCTCCAAGTCCACAAAGCACATGTAGACTGGTTGGGCAAACTCCCATGCACCCTCAAGGACCCTGCCGAGAGTATAGAGCTGGTCCACAGTTCCACGACCAGGACGAAAACCACACTGTTCCTCCTGAATCCGAGGTTCGACTATCCGGCGTAGCCTCCTCTCCAGTACACCTGAATAGACCTTACCGGGAAGGCTGAGGAGTGTGATCCCACGATAGTTAGAACACACCCTCCGGTTCCCCTTCTTAAAGAGAGGAACCACCACCCCGGTCTGCCAATCCAGTGGTACCGCCCCCGATGTCCACGCGATGCTGCAGCGTCTTGTCAACCAAGTCAACCTTGTCCTCCCATCGTACGCAATGGAATTTTCCAAGCCTTTGCTTGGTGCAACAAAGACAGCCTGTTCATTGGGAACTCAGGGAACGGAAAGTTTTTTGATAATTTACATACAATTTTTCTGACAGTTACAGATCCAAACTATGTTCTAAAATTCCAGCCCGCGTGCTTCCTCTATTTATTTTGGAGGTCCCTGTTTACATCACTAAAGCTGTCACTGAGGGAAGGGGGAAATCTTGACAACACCAGTTAGACACAATATATCATTATAGAATAAATGCAAATGTGTTGACGCTGGTGATATCGCCTTGTCTCTGCTCTGTCTGCGTCACGGCGGTGTTCGGCCTTGGCAGTCAGCAGGCCGTTCCTGGACACAAACACTGATACCAGACTGGCTTGCAATCTTTTGGATTGCCAGCTTTGCACAGACAAAAGAAAAAATACCACTTCCGCACAATTGACAATAATTATAGCAACGGCACTTAAGCATAAAAGTTGCGTGATAATATATACATAATTATTCTAACACTAGGAGGAACTCTGTAAGGTTCCTGAAGAGCTAAATCCGCCTGGGTAGTTTTTGGTGGAAACACAGGGGGAACTTTATTGTGAAAGGGTCAAATGAGTGTCTCGCATATGTTTTATTTTGCTTCCAATATGAAGAAGTATGCTGACGTCATGTGTCATCAATGCACACATCAACTGATTAATAACATAGGTGTATTGCATCATGTCGCCTGGGGACAAACTGTAAATATGAAAACCTCATGTTTTTTTGTTCAGCTTCACGTCACGCGCACGTGTGAGATCATCACGGCGTGATGCAGCTGCAAAATGTCCCCGGGCTAGAGATTTCTACTTCTATTCTGCATGTAACATCTTCTAATCATGGAGGATGCCAAATGTCATCCTTTAAGTCGGGGATCGGCAACTTGCGGCTCGAGGGCCACATGCGGCTCTTTAGCGGCGGCCTGGTGGCTCCATGGAGCTTTTTCAAAAATGTATGGAAATGGACAAAAAATGGGGTGGAAAATATATTTTTTGTTGTAATATGGTTTCTGTAGGAGGACAAACATGACACATAAACCTTCCTAATTGTCAGAAAGCCCACAGTTTATATTAAACATGCTTCACTGATGACTATTTGGCGAACGTCCTTTTTTTCCTACTAATTTCAGCGGCCCTTGAACTCACCGTTGTGTGGATGGCGACTCAACAGTTTGTTTACATATATAACTTTCTCCGACGCTGCCACAGAAAGACGTGTTTTATGCCACTCCTTCGTTGTCTCATTTTGTCCACCAAACGTTTTATACTGTGCGTGAATGCACAAAGGTGAGCTTTGTTGGTGTTATTGACTTGTTTTGGAGTGCTAAATCAGGCATATTTGGTCCAGCCTGCATGACTGCAAGCTACATCTATTGGCTGCATTTCTGATAGTTGTTAGTGCGCCATGTTGTTCCAGACCACGGCAAACGTTACCCAGCTTCCATTAGAACTTGGACACACACATCTGTACCTTTGGCCATTCTAAGACAGTCATTACCAGGAGTCATCTCACCTTCTGAGAAGTTTTACCAATGTTTTCCAATGTTGTAAAAATGTGTAGAATAAATATTACATTTCAACATTTCTGTCAACAACGATTTGCGTCAGCCTGCGACACATAGCCATTTTGATAGTAGGCTGTTATAGCTAATATAGACACTTACAACATGTGTTGTCTTCATTATAACACTTATATAAGACTTTTAAAGTAATTTTGATAGTAGGCTAATATAGACACTTACATCACGTGTTGCCATTATTATAACACTTGTATAACACTTTTAAAGTCATTTTGATAGTAGGCTAATATAGCTAATATAACCACTTACATCATGTGTTGCCTTCATTATAACACTTCTATAAGACTTCTAAAGTCATTTTGATAGTAGGCTAATATAGCTAATATAGACACTTACATCATGTGTTGTCTTCATTATAACACTTATATAAGAATTTTAAAGTCATTTTGATAGTAGGCTAATATAGACACTTACATCATGTGTTGTCTTCATTATAACACTTATATAAGACTTTTAAAGTCATTTTGATAGTAGGCTAATTTAGACACTTACATCTTGTGTTGTCTTCATTATAACACTTATATAAGACGTTTAAAGTCATTTTGATAGTAGGCTAATATAACTAACATAGACACGTACATCATGTGTTGCCTTCATTGTAACACTTATATAAGACTTTTAAAGTAATTTTGATAGTAGGCTAATATAACTAACATAGACACTTACATCATGTGTTGCCTTCATTATAACACTTATATAAGACTTTTAAAGACATTTTGATAGTAGGCTAATATAGCTAATATAGACACTTACATCATGTGTTGCCTTCATTGTAACACTTATATAAGACTTTTAAAGTCATTTTGATAGTAGGCTAATATAGACACTTACATCTTGTGTTGCCTTCATTACAACACTTAAGACTTTTAAAGTAATTTTGATAGTAGGCTAATATAGCTAATATAGACACTTACATCATGTGTTGCCTTCATTATAACACTTACATAAGACTTTTAACGTAATTTTGATAGTAGGCTAATATAGCTAATATAGACACTTACATCATGTGTTGTCTTCATTATAACACTTATATAAGAATTTTAAAGTCATTTTGATAGTAGGCTAATATAGACACTTACATCATGTGTTGTCTTCATTATAACACTTATATAAGACGTTTAAAGTCATTTTGGTAGTAGGCTAATATACCTAATATAGACATTTTCATCATGTGTTGCCTTCATTATAACACTTATATACGACTTTTAACGTAATTTTGATAGTAGGCTAATATAACTAATATAGACACTTACATCATGTGTTGCCTTCATTATAACACTTATATAAGACTTTTAAAGTCATTTTGATAGTAGGCTAATATAACTAACATAGACACTTACATCATGTGTTGCCTTCATTATAACACGTATATAAGACTTTTAAAGTCATTTTGATAGTAGGCTAATATAGACACTTACATTATGTGTTGTCTTCATTGTAACACTTATATACGACTTTTAACGTAATTTTGATAGTACCGGTAGGCTAATATAGCTAATATAGACACTTACATCATGTGTTGCCTTCATTGTAACACTTATATAAGACGTTTAAAGTCATTTTGATAGTAGGCTAATATAAACACTTACATCATGTGTTGTCTTCATTATAACACTTATATAAGACTTTTCAAGTCATTTTGATAGTAGGCTAATATAGACACTTACATCATGTGTTGCCTTCATTACAACACTTAAGACTTTTAAAGTCATTTTGATAGTATACTAATATAGCTAATATAGACACTTACATCATGTGTTGCCTTCATTATAACACTTATATACGACTTTTAACGTAATTTTGATAGTAGGCTAATATAGACACTTACATCATGTGTTGTCTTCATTATAACACTTATATAAGACTTTTAAAGTCATTTTGATAGTAGGCTAATATAGACACTTACATCATGTGTTGTCTTCATTATAACACTTATATAAGACTTTTAAAGTCATTTTGATAGTAGGCTAATATAACTAATATAGCCACTTACATCATGTGTTGCCTTCATTATAACACTTATATAAGTCTTTTAATTTTTCGTGGCTCCAGACAGATTGCTTTTTTGTACTTTTGGTCCAATATGGCTCTTTCAACATGTTTTAAGTCCTTGCAAGCAACACCCAATCGACTTGTAAACATGTTTTTTCTGCTTGTTTTAAAAAAAAAAAAAACACTATTTTTTTGTGTGTGTGTCCTTTCCTCAGAGGTCTGTTTGCCAGCCACTACACAGAGACTCACTACCAGGAGGACGGAGGCGCCGTCAGCAATCCTCACAACGTGACGGTACGGCCCACGAACACGCAACTATCAAGGGAGGGAAGTCTAAATCAGGTTTTTAATGTGCTGCTGAGGTTGTTTTCATCACTACGACGACGTGTGTGTGTGTGTGTGTGTGTGTGTGTGTGTGTGTGTGTGTGTGTGTGTGTGACCTTAGTTTGTGTGTCGAAGCCTCTGGCACAACATTTTATCCAGTGGCCTACTTGTTGATAAGCTCTTTGATTTTTTTTTTTTTTTCCCCATTCAGAATGATTTTCATCCAATGTTGCTATCAGGGTTTTATTATGGAATCTCCTTTTAACAGCTGACCTATTGGTTGTGTAAATGGTAAATAAAAAGAGAATACAATGATTTGCAAATCCTTTCCAACTTATATTCAATTGAATAGACTGCAAAGACAAGATATTTAACGTCCGAACTGGTAAACTTTGTTATTTTTTGTGAATATTAGCTCATTTGGAGTTTGATGCCTGCAACATGTTTCAAAAAAGCTGGGACAAGTGGCAAAAAAGACTGAGAAAGTTGAGGAATGCTCATCAAAACACTTATTTGGAACATCCCACAGGTGAACAGGCTAATTGGGAACAGGTGGGTGCAATGATTGGGTATCCGTGAAATGCTCAGTCATTCACAAACAAGGATGGAGCGAGGGTCACCACTTTGTCAACAAATGCCTGAGCAAATTGTCTAAGAACAACATTTCTCAACCAGCTATTGCAAGGAATTTAGGGATTTCACCATCTACGCTATGAATATCATCAAAAGGTCCAGAGAATCTGGAGAAATCACTGCACGTAAGCGGAAAGCCCTTGACCTTCGATCCCTCAGGCATTACTGCATCGAAAAGCGACATCAGTGTGTAAAGGATATCACCACATGGGCTCAGGAATACTTCAGAAAACCACTGTCAGTCACAACAGTCGGTCGCTACACCTGTAAGTGCAAGTTAAAACTCTACTATGCAAAGCCACAGCCATTTATCAACAACACCCAGAAACGCCGCCGGCTTCGCTGGGCCCCGAGCTCATCTAAGATGGACTGATGCAAAGTGCAAAAGTGTTCTGTGGTCTGACCACGGATGACTTTGTGAACAAATGTGTGAGAAAATTGTCCAACAGTTTAAGAACAACATTTCTCAAACAGCTATTGCAAGGAATTTAGGGATTTCACCATCTACGGTCCGTAATATCATCAAAAGGTTCCGAGAATCTGGAGAAATCACTGCACGTAAGCGGCAAGCCCTTGGCCTTCGATCCCTCAGGTGGTACTGCTTCAAAAAGCGACATCAGTGTGTAAAAGATATTAAAAAGCGACATCGGTGTGTAAAGGATATCACCACATGGGCTCAGGAACACTTAAGAAAACCACTGTCAGTAACTACAGTCGGTCGCTACACCTGTAAGTGCAAGTTAAAACTCTACTATGCAAAGCCACAGCCATTTATCAACAACACCCAGAACCGCCGCCGGCTTCTCTGGGCCCCGAGCTCATCCAAGATGGACTGATGCAAAGTGGAAAAGTGTTCTGTGGTCTGACCACGGATGACTTTGTGAACAAATGTGTGAGAAAATTGTCCCAACAGTTTAAGAACAACATTTCTCAACCAGCTATTGCAAGGAATTTAGGGATTTCACCATCTACGGTCCGTAATATCATCAAAAGGTTCCGAGAATCTGGAGAAATCACCGCACGTAAGCGGCAAGCCCTTGACCTTCGATCCCTCAGGTGGTACTGCTTCAAAAAGCGACATCAGTGTGTAAAAGATATTAAAAAGCGACATCAGTGTGTAAAGGATATCACCACATGGGCTCAGGAACACTTCAGAAAACCACTGTCAGTAACTACAGTCGGTTGCTACACCTGTAAGTGCAAGTTAAAACTCTACTATGCAAAGCCACAGCCATTTATCAACAACACCCCAGAAACGCCGCCGGCTTCGCTGGGCCCCGAGCTCATCTAAGATGGACTGATGCAAAGTGGAAAAGTGTTCTGTGGTCTGACCACGGATGACTTTGTGAACAAATGTGTGAGAAAATTGTCCAAACAGTTTAAGAACAACATTTCTCAAACAGCTATTGCAAGGAATTTAGGGATTTCACCATCTACGCTCCGTAATATCATCAAAAGGTTTCTGAGAATCTGGAGAAATCACTGCACGTAAGCGGCAAGCCCTTGACCTTCGATCCCTCAGGTGGTACTGCTTCAAAAAGCGACATCAGTGTGTAAAAGATATTAAAAAGCGACATCAGTGTGTAAAGGATATCACCACATGGGCTCAGGAACACTTCAGAAAACCACTGTCAGTAACTACAGTCGGTCGCTACACCTGTAAGTGCAAGTTAAAACTCTACTATGCAAAGCCACAGCCATTTATCAACAACACCCCAGAAACGCCGCCGGCTTCGCTGGGCCCCGAGCTCATCTAAGATGGACTGAGGCAAAGTGGAAAAGTGTTCTGTGGTCTGACCACGGATGACTTTGTGAACAAATGTGTGAGAAAATTGACCAACAGTTTAAGAACTAACATTTCTCAAACAGCTATTGCAAGGAATTTAGGGATTTCACCATCTACGGTCCGTAATATCATCAAAAGGTTCCGAGAATCTGGAGAAATCACTGCACGTAAGCGGCAAGCCCTTGACCTTCGATCCCTCAGGCGGCACTTGACCTTTGATCCCTCAGGCGGCACTGCTTCAAAAAGCGACATCAGTGTGTAAAAGATATTAAAAAGCGACATCAGTGTGTAAAGGATATCACCACATGGGCTCAGGGACACTTCAGAAAACCACCGTCAGTAACTACAGTCGGTCGCTACACCTGTATGTGCAAGTTAAAACTCTACTATGCAAAGCCACAGCCATTTATCAACAACACCCCAGAAACGCCGCCGGCTTCGCTGGGCCCCGAGCTCATCTAAGATGGACTGATGCAAAGTGGAAAAGTGTTCTGTGGTCTGACCACGGATGACTTTGTGAACAAATGTGTGAGAAAATTGACCAACAGTTTAAGAACAACATTTCTCAACCAGCTATTGCAAGGAATTTAGGGATTTCACCATCTACGCTCCGTAATATCATCAAAAGGTTCCGAGAATCTGGAGAAATCACTGCACGTAAGCGGCAAGCCCTTGACCTTCGATCCCTCAGGCGGTGCTGCTTCAAAAAGCGACGTCAGTGTGTAAAATATATTAAAAAGCGACATCAGTGTGTAAAGGATATCACCACATGGGCTCAGGGACACTTCAGAAAACCACTGTCAGTAACTACAGTCGGTCGCTACACCTGTAAGTGCAAGTTAAAACTCTACTATGCAAAGCCACAGCCATTTATCAACAACACCCAGAAACGCCGCCGGCTTCGCTGGGCCCCGAGCTCATCTAAGATGGACTGATGCAAAGTGGAAAAGTGTTCTGTGGTCTGACCACGGATGACTTTGTGAACGAATGTGTGAGAAAATTGTCCCAACAGTTTAAGAACAACATTTCTCAAACAGCTATTGCAAGGAATTTAGGGATTTCACCATCTACGCTCTGTAATATCATCAAAAGGTTCCGAGAATCTGGAGAAATCACTGCACGTAAGCGGCAAGCCCTTGACCTTCGATCCCTCAGGTGGTACTGCTTCAAAAAGCGACATCAGTGTGTAAAATATATTAAAAAGCGACATCAGTGTGTAAAGGATATCACCACATATGCTCAGGAACACTTCAGAAAACCACTGTCAGTAACTACAGTTGGTCGCTATATCTGTAAGTGCAAGTTAAAACTCTACTATGCAAAGCCACAGCCATTTATCAACAACACCCAGAAACGCCGCCGGCTTCGCTGGGCCCCGAGCTCATCTAAGCTGGACTGATGCAAAGTGGAAAAGTGTTCTGTGGTCTGACCACAGATGACTTTGTGAACAAATGTGTGAGAAAATTGTCCAACAGTTTAAGAACAACATTTCTCAACCAGCTATTGCAAGGAATTTAGGGATTTCACCATCTACGCTCCGTAATATCATCAAAAGGTTCCGAGAATCTGGAGAAATCACTGCACGTAAGCGGCAAGCCCTTGACCTTCGATCCCTCAGGTGGTACTCCATCGAAAAGCGACATCAGTGTGTAAAGGATATCACCACATGGGCTCAGGAACACTTCAGAAAACCACTGTCAGTAACTACAGTGGCCTAATGGTTAGAGTGTCCGCCCTGAGATCGGTAGGTTGTGCTCAAACCCCGGCCGAGTCATACCAAAGACTATAAAAATGGGACCCATTACCTCCCTGTTTGGCACTCAGCATCAAGGGTTGGAATTGTGGGTTAAATCACCAAAAATTATTCCCTGGAGCGGCCACCGCTGCTGCTCACTGCTCCCCTCACCTCCCAGGGGGCGATCAAGGGTGATGGGTCAAATGCAGATTTTTTTTTGCCAAACCTAGTGTGTGTGTGACAATCATGGGTAATTTAACTTTAACTTTACAGTCGGTCGCTACATCTGTAAGTGCAAGTTAAAACTCTACTATGCAAAGCGAAAGCCATTTATCAACAACACCCAGAAACGCCGCCAGCTAAGATGGACTGATGCAAAGTGGAAAAGAGTTCTGTGATCTAACGAATCCACATTTCAAATTGTTTTTGGAAACTGTGGACGTGGTGTCCTCCGGACCAAAGAGGAAAAGAACCATCCGGACTGTTCTAGGCGCAAAGTGTAAAAGCCAGCATGTGTGATGGTATGGGGGTGCGTTAGTGCCCAAGACATGGGTAACTTACACATCTGTGAAGGCACCATTAATGCTGAAAGGTACATACAGTTTTTGGAGCAACATATGTTGTCTTCCAAGCAACGTTATCATGGACGCCCCTGCTTATTTCAGGCCATGTAACACAGTGGTAAAAATGCGACTTTTTTGCAATGTGTTGCTGCCATTACATTCTAAGTTAATGATTATTTGCAAAAAAAAAATAGGTTATGTCATTTAGAACATGAAATATCTTGTCTTTGCAGTCTATTCAATTGAATATAAGTTGAAAAGGATTTGCAAATCATTGTATTCTGTTTTTATTTACCATTTACTTACAACTTCACTGCTTTTGGGGTGTGTGGAACTAAAATAAAGTTGCTGTGATGTGAGAAACATGTATTTGCATATATTAATAGTAATTAGGAAAGTGTGTGACTACATTACCTGTATATGCTGAAAACACACCAAAAAAAATAGTCACTTCCCTTCCTGCCTCATGTTTTATTAGCCCGAGGTCATCTAATGTAGGTCACACACTGCCTAAGAGCACAGAGTTCTATTTTTACATGTAGCGTCATTAAAGTATATTACATCAGCATCTTGCGCCGTAACTCGGAAGTTACCGGCAGCGTGGCGACCCTCCAGCTGTGCGATGATGTCATGTGCGATGATGTCATGCAGCATCGTCCACTTAATGACCTTTTGTTTGGAACGCACAATTTAGACCATGAATACTTTTGTCTCTTGGCCACGTTACACTTAGTGATAATGTTTGTCTTGTAGAAGAACTGCTACTATCACGGGACGGTGCAGGCGCATCCCGACTCTGACGTCACCCTCAGCGCCTGCTCGGGCCTACGGTAAGAACACTTTTTTATTTTTTATTTATTTACGACTGCTTTCAAGTTTGACTTATAGAGGAAGACAAGATATTTCATGTTCTAAATGACAAACTAATTTTGTTTTTGCAAATAAACATGAACTTAGAATTTAATGGCAGCAACACATTGCAAAAAAGTTGCATGTTCACCACTGTGTTACATGGCCTTTCTTTTTAACAACACTCAGTAAAGGTTTGGGAACTGAGGAGACACATTTTTGAAGTGGAATTATTCCCCATTCTTGCTTGATGTACAGCTTAAGTTGTTCAGGCAGGCCAGTCTAGTACCCGCACTTTATTACTACGAAGCCACGCTGTTGTAACACATGGCTTGGCATCGTCTTGCTGAAATAAGCAGGGGCGTCCATGATAACGTTGCTTGGATGGCAACATATGTTGCCCCAAAACCTGTATGTACCTTTCAGCATTAATGGCGCCTTCACAGATGTGTAAGTTACCCATGTCTTGGGCACTAATACACCCCCATACCATCACACATGCTGGCTTTTCAACTTTGCGCCTAGAACAGTCCGGATGGTTCTTTTCCTCTTTGTTCCGGAGGACACCACGTCCACAGTTTCCAAAAAACAATTTGAAATGTGGACTCGTCAGACCACAGAACACGTTTCCACTTTGCATCAGTCCGTCTTAGATGAGGTCGGGCGGTGTTTCCGGGTGTTGTTGATAAATGGCTTTCCCTTTGCATAGAAAAGTTTTAACTTGCACTTACAGATGTAGCGACGAACGGTAGTTACTGACAGTGGCTTTCCGAAGTGTTCCCGAGCCCATGCGGTGATATCCTTTACACACCGATGTCGGTTTTTGATGCAGTACCGCCTCACAGGCATTTTAATGTTGATTTTCGGCCTTTTTTCCAGATTCTCTGAACCCTTTGATGATATTACGGAGCGTAGATGGTGAAATCCCTAAATTCCTTGCAATAGCTGGTTGTGAAATGTTGTTCTTAAACTGTTCGACACGCATTCGTTGACAAAGTGGCGACCCTCGCCCCGTCCTTGTTTGCGAACGACTGAGCATTTCACGGAAGCTGCTTTTATACCCAATCATGGCACCCACCTGTTCCCAATTAGCCTGTTCACCTGTGGTACGTTCCAAATAAGTGTTTGACGCGCATTCCTCAACTTTCTCAGTCTTTTTTGCCACTTTTTAGAAACATGTTGCAGGCATCACATTGCAAAAAAGTAGCATTTTTACCACTGTGTTACATGGCCTGAAATAAGCAGGGGCGTCCATGATAACGTTGCTTGGAAGACAACATATGTTGCTCCAAAACCTGTATGTACCTTTCAGCATTAATGGTGCCTTCACAGATGTGTAAGTTACCCATGTCTTGGGCACTAATACACCCCCATACCATCACACATGCTGGCTTTTCCACTTTGCGCCTAGAACAGTCCGGATGGTTCTTTTCCTCTTTGTTCCGGAGGACACGACGTCCACAGTTTCCAAAAAACAATTTGAAATGTGGACTCGTCAGACCACAGAACACGTTTCCACTTTGCATCAGTCCATCTTAGATGAGCTCGGGCGGTGTTTCCGGGTGTTGTTGATAAATGGCTTTCACTTTGCATAGTAAAGTTTTAACTTGCACTTACAGGTGTAGCGACGAACGGTAGTTACTGACAGTGGCTTTCCGAAGTGTTCCTGAGCCCGTGCGGTGATATCCTTTACACACCGATGTCGGTTTTTGATGCAGTACCGCCTCACAGGCATTTTAATGTTGATTTTCGGCCTTTTTTCCAGATTCTCTGAACCCTTTGATGATATTACGGAGCGTAGATGGTGAAATCCCTAAATTCCTTGCAATAGCTGGTTGAGAAATGTTGTTCTTAAACTGTTCGACACGCATTCGTTGACAAAGTGGCGACCCTCGCCCCGTCCTTGTTTGTGAACGACTGAGCATTTCACGGAAGCTGCTTTCATACCCAATCATGGCACCCACCTGTTCCCAATTAGCCTGTTCACCTGTGGGACGTTCCAAATAAGTGTTTGACGCGCATTCCTCAACTTTCTCAGTCTTTTTTGCCACTTTTTAGAAACATGTTGCAGGCATCACATTGCAAAAAAGTTGCATTTTTACCACTGTGTTACATGGCCTGAAATAAGCAGGGGCGTCCATGATAACATTGCTTGGAAGACAACATATGTTGCTCCAAAACCTGTATGTACCTTTCAGCATTAATGGTGCCTTCACAGATGTGTAAGTTACCCATGTCTTGGGCACTAACACACCCCCATACCATCACAGATGCTGGCTTTTACACTTTGCGCCTAGAACAGTCCGGATGGTTCTTTTCCTCTTTGTTCCGGAGGACACGACGTCCACAGTTTCCAAAAAACAATTTGAAATGTGGACTCGTCAGACCACAGAACACGTTTCCACTTTGCATCAGTCCATCTTCGATGAGCTCGGGCGGTGTTTCCGGGTGTTGTTGATAAATGGCTTTCACTTTGCATAGTAAAGTTTTAACTTGCACTTACAGATGTAGCGACGAACGGTAGTTACTGACAGTGGTTTTCCGAAGTGTTCCCGAGCCCGTGCGGTGATATCCTTTACACACCGATGTCGGTTTTTGATGCAGTACCGCCTCACAGGCATTTTAATGTTGATTTTCGGCCTTTTTTCCAGATTCTCTGAACCTTTTGATGATATTACGGAGCGTAGATGGCGAAATCCCTAAATTCCTTGCAATAGCTGGTTGAGAAATGTTGTTCTTAAACTGTTCGACACGCATTCGTTGACAAAGTGGCGACCCTCGCCCCGTCCTTGTTTGTGAACGACTGAGCATTTCACGGAAGCTGCTTTTATACCCAATCATGGCACCCACCTGTTCCCAATTAGCCTGTTCACCTGTGGGACGTTCCAAATCAGTGTTTGACGCGCATTCCTCAACTTTCTCAGTCTTTTTTGCCACTTTTTAGAAACATGTTGCAGGCATCACATTGCAAAAAAGTTGCATTTTTACCACTGTGTTACATGGCCTGAAATAAGCAGGGGCGTCCATGATAACGTTGCTTGGAAGACAACATATGTTGCTCCAAAACCTGTATGTACCTTTCAGCATTAATGGTGCCTTCACAGATGTGTAAGTTACCCATGTCTTGGGCACTAACACACCCCCATACCATCACACATGCTGCCTTTTCAACTTTGCGCCTAGAACAGTCCGGATGGTTCTTTTCCTCTTTGTTCCGGAGGACACGAC